>NC_142643.1:320530-623560 GCF_053813885.1 Theobroma cacao
ACAACATATCTTAGAGTCAAGGATCATCCTAGAGATTACCAGTCAAGGAGAGGACGTTCGTTTACATCGAGAGTCATCTGCTCCCCTTAGACACAATCAAAGTAGATCATCAAAGATCTATTAATGGGCCACACGAAGTGTAACCAAAATTTGAGATTCGCTTCCCATGCACCGGCAGCCGCCCTTTGTAGGGCTTGATCATGTCCGCATGCAGCAAAGCTGATTGAAAGTCTAAGAAGGCAATGCAAGGTATATATATCTTGGGCCAGTAGAAAAAATTGAAGAGACATGATTTTTGGGTTAATTTTCTCAAGCAACATGAACTGCAAACTATTTTGTCTGGTAGAATAGTTTCTAAAAAAGTATACATGGACCAACATTGTTCTGGATTTAAGATCAAGATATAAGTGACAAAAGCTTGAAATGTTACCAACTAAAATTGCAGATTTTTAACTGTCACCATAGCATGAGATTCTAAGTTGCTAGCTAAGGTTTTATTGTAAAGGCTCAAACACATATGCCAAACAGCATTACTAAACATCTGGGCAACAAGACTACCATAGCTACTCAGAACACTGCATCCTCAGGGATCAATAGCAGAAGATAAATTTCTGCCTCTTTAACGAGGATTAATCTTCATAATCCCATAGATCAGCCACGCTCCTAAAGGGCCCAACATCCTTGTTCACAAACAATTCTGCTCCATTTAGAACTCGTCTCTGCACCCACAACCCCATTAGGTGTACATCTTGTTCTAGTTACAAAGAAGTCTCTATTTTTCCTTTTTTGTTATGCAACAAAAACGAAAAACAAAGTAGAAACCAGAGAAACTGTTAAGTCTGATTTAAATTGATAAGTATACCTCATCTGGGATGTTGCAAAGAGCTTGGAAGTCCTCTTCTGGCAGTTGCCATCCAAAGACCTTAATGTTTTCCTTGATTCTGTCAGGATTGCTTGATTTGGGGATGACACTAGTGCCCCTCTGGAGGGCCCATTTTACCAGCACCTGACCAGTGGTCTTGGTCAGCTTGTTTGCTATTCTTTCAACCGTCTGATCATGGATAAGATCTCTACCTCCTGCCGATGAACCAAGTGGTGAGTATGCCTGGAATTTAACTCAGATCATAAATTGACCGTCCTAATATCAAATAGGCAGAGGCCAACTATTTTAATCTTACAGTGACATGGATGCCGTTCTTCCTGCAAGCCTCCAGCATCTTGTCATTTCTCCATCCTGGATGCATTTCCATCTGAGCCCAAAATCACCACAAAAATGATGGTCCTTATGAGTTTTTCTTTTATATAGTAGGTTGCTAGCAGGATATAATCTACCTGGCACACAGAAGGCATAATTTCAGCAAAGCCCAGCAGCTTATTCAACTTCTTCAAAGTAAAATAGCAAAAACCAATGTCTCTAACAAGGTTTTCCTTGACAAGCTTTTCCATTTCTCTCCAAACCACTTCCATGCCGAAATCCTGTATATCCCCAGCCTTGGGAGGCCTGCTGGCTCATCTCTAAGGCGGAATGGACAGTGTATCTGCAACAAAGGAACATCCTTTATGTTCCTGTATTTCAACATATAGCAAGAGCTACTAATTTTGTCGCAAGAATGGAAAATAAAAACGGCAAGAGATGATCTAAATTACCAGGTAAAGATCAAGATATTCGAGTTGGAGTTCTTGAAGGGTATTCTTCAAGGCAGGTTGAACCCTTTCAGGGCACAAGTCTGTGCACCTATATTTTACCACCAAATCTCTCTAGTAAAAGAAATCAAAAGCAGACAAACACTTTGACAGCCCAGCAGCAAGCCAGCAACAAAGAATATTAACAGCTAAAATCCACCAGAATAGAGCAGGGAAAGAAAGTACTTTGCATTTGTTAGCCTCTAAGGATCCTATCAGAAGAAATACCCCAACTAGAGCACAGCTGCCTAGTAACCCATCAATCTTTTACAACATCAAAACAATTAGTATCTAGAAATACGAATACCAACAGCTGAAAATTTTTGAAGCATCCATCCTCGGACTTGGACCTGAAAACATACTGTCCCTAAGAGTGTACTTAAAGCATAGCAGTCAAACAAAAATATTACCATAACTTGGATGCAATGAAAAGATTCCTTCTCTCAAGTCCTGCGTGTATTGCTGCCTTGGTCGCACGACCAACCTGAGAGAAGAAAGAAAATTTTAAAGAGATTTGCTTGTTGGGATACTTAATAATGTGCAAAATGACTCTTCAAAAAAGAGAGAGACATCTTCTTGAACTCCATACTCCCAAGCTGTATCTATGTGTCTATAAACAGCCTGAAGCCACGATTAAAGATTTCATGAGAATTAGTATCTATCAAGCTGACATTAAGAACATATACATAATAACAAGCTTGATGTAACAGTGAATCGATCAGAAATAGCAAGGGATAAAACTCCTTAAAAAGGCATATTTGTGTCAATGTTCAAGGTTTGGACCTAGCTAGCTCGAAATCATGAAACTGCAGTTTGATAAGTACTGAAACTTGATACAAAGAACAAAGAGAAGCATTACCTCAACAATTGCAGTGAAGACAGAGTTCTCAGCCTGAGAACCAGATCTCCTAGTGCCCAACCCAACAGCAGGGATGGTGTGGCCATACAACAGCCCGAAGGACTGTGTCTTTTGACCCTCTTGTGTAAAAGTTGCCTGAGACATTTTCTTTTGCTTCTGCTACTTGCAGTTTTTTAGCAGTAAAGACACCACCCTCTCTTTACATATGCACAAAAAAGAAATAGAAAGGGGGGCATTTCGGCTTACATGGGTCCATGCATGTCAAACACGTCCGGAACTGATTAAAAGCTCGCGTGTCCAATTTGTGGATCAGTTAGGTATAACACGTCCGGAACTGTTAGCATTGCACTTGTTAAATTTTCATTGTAGCTTCCCCCAGAAGTGGGATTGTGCTGGGTTGATAAATTGGACTAGAAAGAAGTCTCAACAGACTTCAGCTTCCTCAGTAAAAGCCCAAACGCATCTTTGGACATGAACCTAATCGACATTCGGTCTGTCATGGTCTATGGCCCCAACATGTGCAAGTTAATGATTTATTCTCAGAAAAGATTAACACCATTGTTTTCGTATGTGAACATACTAATGAATTTTTGAGGGGGAAGAAAACCATAGAATCATCTCTTGGTATTTTGGCCTCTAAGTTACAAGAACTTGTACCAAGTCTTCCTGGAAGCTGTTCAAGGAAGTAGGTAAGCGCATTGCAACTTGGCAAGATTTAGGCACAAGCACTCGGTGGATTTTGTTTGACTTAAATTTTAAAAAATGTCGGGAGGGAAAAACCATAGCCTTATTTTTGAAAAAAGATGACGTACGATACGAAAGCTGTATTTGCCCTGCCACTCATTGTCCACTTGGGAGGTACGAACCTCTTGAAATTTGAAAGCAGTGAATATGGGGTTCTCTCTTGCCTGTTTGCCCCGCAGACTGCAAGCTTAGAGCCTTCCATTCCTCGTCTCAGATGCTAAATATCGACACCATAACTTCATAAAACTGCACAAATACCCTTGCTGTCTTGCAGCTACTGTGACCCCAAAAATATATCCTATTCCTAGCGGTATTTACAAATTCTTCATCTGTCTCTAGGTTCTGAAGATGGATTGCGTGGATGTTAAGTAAGAGAGGGAGATAAACAAAGAAAAGACCCGTACCTAATGAAACAGAGGACACAGTCATCATCACTCCACCAGACCATCAGATTACCCATACGCTCTCTTCTCTTTCAACATTATGTGCACGTTTGAGCTCAGACCACCCGTGACCACTCACACACTCTTTACCTGAATTGTCATCTCATCACCAACATTTCACATCCTTCCAACTCACTCCTAGGCAAAGGCCCCCAGTCCCCAAAGTCCAGTCTCTACCTACACAGTAAAACTTTGTTTTGGTTGAGTCCTTTGACAGATCCAAACCTAAGCAGCCCCAAACATCAGAACACAAAAAGAGTCCACAGGAAAGCAACAGAAGATTGTGACCACAAGCAAAATCCCTTTCAGACACAAAGCAAAGAAATCTCTCTTCACTATATGGATTGAACTCAGCGAGCTGTTAGCAAAAACCCTTTTTCCAAGGATCAACAGGCTACCAGACAAAGCAGAAAGCTTTCTCTCAAGTCTCCAGACCCCCCTTCTTTTATGAGAGCGGATGATGTCTTTTTCTTTTTCTGCTGTGAAGAACAGGTAAGGATTCTTTTTAAGCGAAAGTTAAACTGCTTCTTCTTCTATTAAGTATACATTAAGCCATAAAATGACAATAACAACTCCATATTTATACATCACATTAGCAATTTAGTACTATCAAAAGTAGACTTGAGGGAAAGAAAGTTCACAATCACTGATTAAACCCCTAAAAGGGAAAGAAGGAAAAAAGGATCAAAATAAAACAAAAATTAAGGCAAATACTCTTACAAACTCCCTTATTGAAAAGCTACACCAGGGCTGATTTGCGCACAATATAACGATAAGCAGCAACCTTTTTTCGCCTGGAAGCAGAATTATCCACAGAAAGTACCATTTTGCCAGCTTCCCTTGATGTGAAGAAGTTGTGAATGGCCTCTTCTGATGGGCTCAATTTCCTTGGCTTTTCCACTGCAATGGTGTAGCTACCCTCCGCATTGGGCACGAACTCTGCACTGTATTCCAAGTCCCAGCCCCCCACTACAAGGTCCCACGTTATGGTTGCACCAGCCTGAATCACCGACAAGATTAAGTACCAACTAACCCTAGTTACCATCACTAAGTTTTAGACTCTTAAAAGAGATTATGAAAGTCTTTCTTTAATCACAAATTTGCATATGAAATGGACCGAGGAAATCAAAATTAATAAAGGGCAAACGGAAATTGACCTCAATCCCTTCAATTTGAATGTTCACTTTCTCTCCTCCCTTGACAGTGAACTCGGAGGCTGGTTTAGGTGGACCGTTCTGCAAATCGTTGAGTCGACTCAATCCACCATACTGTACTGGAACATCTTCAGGCCTTATAAATCTAACCAAAAAAAAGTACTCATATTTTAGAAGAGCTAGAATAGGAATTATTTTATGGTAAATTGGAACAGCCCTATGAAAAGAAACAAAAATGGAGAAACTGGACAAAAAAAAAGTGAAAACCAAAGAGAGTAGAGGAGGAAATAAAAGGTAATTTCAAAACTTTAAACTGATGGAAAAACAAGGAAATATACTAGACTTAGAATAAACCAAAGAAGATTCTACATCATGTTACTCAAAAAGTGAAGCTGCAGCATTTATAACAGAGGAAAATACAGGGGACTAAAAAGTACTAGCAAAGAATGTAAAGAGCTATATGTAGCCAACAAGACTCACTTGTATAGCGACTCTGCTGCATTTCCTTCTCTGGAGATCACGAACTTGCTCTTAGTTCGCTGAGTTAGAAATGGACTGAACATTGAGTACAGCAAACTGAAGTACCATGGGACATTGATGAAAATCTAAACCCAAAAGGCAGCCAAAAGATATAACAGAGAGTTAAAGCAACGTCAATAAAGTTTGAAGAGAAGAGACAACCATTCATTTAAGAATTGATTACCTTTCGAGCCACCATTTCAGGGTAGTTATCTTGAAAGAGAGAGAGGATCTGATTTGAAGCAACCCTAAGCTCTCTTTTGGGCATGTCTTTGAGATCAGTCACCTGAATAATAGAGTTGATCCCACCAGGCTTGAAATGCAGAAGATTTATTCCTCTTTCCAGAACTTGAACTCTCCATCTCAGAAACTTCTTCAGCTTCTCTTCGTCACCAAAAATTCTCTCATACATATCTTTGTCTCTAAAAACCCCATAAGCATTGTAGCAAACAGGGTGCCCTTCCCTATCATAGCCATGCATATAAGCGACCACTCCTTCAAGCTCCTTGAAACCTAAGTCCTCCTCCGCAACATTGTCTGCGGAGAACTCTTTCCGCCAAGCAAGACACTTTTCGAGCATGTGAAGCGAATCCGAGACCCTGAAGTCCCTAGCTCGCAAGAACTTCAACAAAATGACATCAGCCTTTTCATCTCCACCAAGAAGAGGGATTCCCCACATGGCGCATTCCCCGTCAGGGCCATAAGAAGCCATGAGCTTATCCTTCAGCTCTTGCAACGCCTTCTTCTCAGAAGACTTCAACTGGGAGATAAAGTAGGTGTCTTCCTTGAAAGAAGGAGAGCGGAGTGTTGCGGCTTCCATTAGTGTAGTAACAAAGCTTTTCTTGTAAGGCTTTGGAGACGCCTCTGGCAGGTCCTGTGGAGGGGTTTTCTCAGGAATGGGGATGGGTGAGGGTGATTTCTCCATTGAATGGGGAAGTTACGTGTGAGACCTGGATGGAATCTCTGTAAAAATTGCAGGACTTTTACAAGGATTTGTCTGATATATAAGGAAGTAGTATAGCTACAAGTTTAACGAAGAAGGTGTTGAGGATCAGGAGAAGAAGAGCACTAATTTTGGGGATGTCTCTGTGCGTTTCAGGCAGAGAGAGAGTGACTAATGCACTGTTGCACACACCAAGGACCAAACTAGAAGAGGGTTACAAGAGACAAAGGAGACTAGAGAAAAGAAACAAGCTTTTTTACAGAGAGAGAGAGAGAGAAACTTCTCACCACCCCCGAAAAAGAAAAATCAAAACACCTTGACAAGGAGCCGCGATTTTGGTTTTTCAACTTACAAAAGCTAGCCGCTTAAAAACAGAGCAAAAAGCAGCCCAATTTTGAAATCCTTTTGGAGTGTAGAGAGTGATGCTCACGCGCTGAACTGGGCTGAGCTGAGCCGAGTTAAGTCGCTGAGTGAGTGAGTGAAGTGGCAGGTACGGATAACAGAGAGAGAAAGGCTAAAGGCCTAAAGCGGTGGCTTGCATAGATGGTGATAATTATTGAGGAATTCAGGGGAGGGGGGCACGGGATTTAGTTGGTCTTCCACTGGGTCCCGTGGAACCAGCTTTTTTCTCCCCTCATCTTTCTCGTCTTTGTGGGACCCCTTTTCTTCAAAGCTCGAATTTCGGGCTCCAGCAGTTCTTTTGTTCTCACTCAAAGACAGGATTTTTTTCTCCTTTTCCAGGCAAAACAGCCCAATAGGTAGAAAAAACGAAAAGAAAGAGAAGCGAGTGGGGGTTTCAAGCAGATCCTTGTGGCTATAATTATGGAGTGGGAGAACGTAAATCCTAAGCTAATGGTAATTAATCTGATTAATGAAAGCTAAACAAATGGAAATGAATTGTTTCTGTCCTTAACTGAGTGCTTTCTGGTCAGGGTGGTCCTAGAATGGAGAAGAGGCTAATCAATCTCTGTTTTAACCTCTCTTTTTTTTCTTCTTGCTAATGATTTCTGGGAAGGATTTTGCTTTTCCTATCTTCTGAACTTGGCCCAAATCCTTATTGTTCTCCAATTTCTTCTGGTATCCAGATTTGTTCAAACATTTCCTTTTGAATACGAATTGTCTAGCAGTGATTCCGATGAATATGAATTAATGAGATGGTACTTCTGGCAATTAGAGGTTCGAAGTATTCAGGCAGGCCCCCAAGGATCAATGAACAGATAACAAAAATGTTTTGTGTTCTCCAGGAGTTTGCCTGATCTCTCCTTCCCACTCAAATCTACTCTCTTGAAATGATACGGTGAAAAACAAATTTTGGGTCAGGTCTGAAATATCATTTTCAGATCAGTTTATTTCATCATTGATGCTTCAAATCTAGATGTTGAAAATGATTGGCCCCATGCTATGTCGTCCTGTCATTCTCCTTCAGACAACAGCTGTTTTTATTTCTTTTCATTTTCGATAAGCATTGGCTCAAATTTTGGTGCATCCATGCAATTACTCATGAAGGTTTGGGTCCTCCCGCAACATCATCTTTGTCTCTTTCAGCCAAAACCCAAGCAAAGGCTGCGAAAAGCTAGAGTGTTGTACTTGGCATACTTGGCCATTTTCCCTCCCACAAACTGCTCTTTTCCCCCTTCACAGGAATGTATACCAGGAGCTAAGTATAGAGGTAGCTTAGCATGTGTCACAGTATGCTTGTCTTTAGACCATTATTCATTTTCTGGTGAAGATGTGGGTCTATTATTCTAGTGAGTCTCTTCTTGATAATCAGTTTGGGGGAGAAAAGTTCTCACTTTCCCATTCACTTTGGGGAAGAAACATCAGGAAAATGTTCAAAGGAATTCAGAGAAATTTCCACTGAATCTACTCGGGAAAAATATTACTAGTAAAAGCATCCAGTTAACGTAAACTGTGCGCATCCATGGCCATTGCACTATGTTTGTTGCCCTTGAAAAGCTTAAATCTAGAGAAAAGGCCAGATTTAAAGTACGGCGAGCAGCTAAGTTTAAGGCCACATAAACATGGGAACTCGAGAAAAGCTGTCGTTAAATTCAAAATAATCAAGTAATCCTTCGTCCTTTTACTTTTTTCCTTGTTTTGGACCATGCCACTTTTGACTTCTGCACCCAAAAATGAACTCCATTAAATACCCTTTAATCATCAGGGTCCCAAAAAGGTTAGCAGTGTCCCAATTTTTCTTTCCCTGGACTAGATGAACCATTAGTTTCCTTGTTTAATTATGATAAATCATCACAGATTTCAATGTTAAAACTCTAAAGGCATGCCTAACGTGGACATCTGCTGCTGCTGTAGAGAGACATCAAATTATATTTCACCGTCCAACATCAAAAGAAAGTGTCTCTCTACCTCTACCTAAATCTTTTTCAGATTGCACATGCCTTACAGCAACAATTCATTTTCCTGTTCATCTATGTTTGGACATGCTCACAGCTTTCCAACTTATTAATCAAATATCATTTGGTATAAACTAAGATTTAAAACAAGATTGCAAGCTGAAATCCTTCCTCAATCACGGGAAAATTAAGCAGCAGTCTACTTGTTATTCTTTCAAGAATGTCGTCTTTAACACTTTTATATGTCCCACCATGAACAACTAGACCCAAAAATAAATAAGGATTACAGCTCATACAGGATCAGAAACTTTCAAAGTTCATACATGAAAAGAAAGAAAGAAAGAAAAAAAAAAAAAACTGTGTACGTGATTATGAAGCATTTGATAAAGATCCACCTTCTTGGTGTGGTGTTGTAGAATGGGAATGTTACTGTGTTTTGCTTTGTCTTTCACCTGCTGGACACAGGGCTACAGGGCCACAGGTGACAGGACCAACAAGACAATGCACGCAATTGGCTTAATTATGGTGGATGACAACCAAAAATAGTGCCAAAAAGGCGCATGAAAGGTTGGCAATCACTCCAAATTTAAACGTTTAGTGCAACCTAACGAACAACTGATTGGCTAGACAGTGCAAAACTCAATTCGTTCAAAGTCAATATAAAATTGGGGGTTATTATGATAAACATAATAACGTTGGAGGGGAGAAATGACCTCTCTTTTGTTTTCGTTGGGGGTGGGGAGTGAGGAGAAGGGAAGTGGAGTAGTCAGGCTTCGCTTTTCAAGGTTGGTAATCTGATACTGTTGCCTACTCTTTACGGAAAGTTCTTCTCCCATGAATTGGTTTTGGCTTTAGTTTAAATCATCATTACTACTGTAGATTGTTTTTGGGCCAGTGGTTACTGTTTTAATACGGGAATCGAAATCTTTTTTATTTTTTCAGTGGAAAAACATTTTTCCACATGTTTCTTTCCCATTTTAGTAACTGGACTCTTATGCTTTCATCTCTTTGGCGTTTGGAGTCTGGACCTTGCTCCACGACCAGAAGGTTTGAGTACTAGTACTCCTATTCTCTCTTTTTTCCTGAGCGATGCAAAGTTTTAAACAGATATGGCCCTTTGTACTTAGCCAGGCGACCACCTTGTCCTACTTTCTGTTAGGGTGTGGCCTGCCTGGCCCGAACAAGGATTGTGGTTTGACATACGGGCTATTATTGATAATTGGACAAAAGAACACACTATCAGAATTCAAGCTAGTTAGTCAAAGACATTAATTAGAACTGACCCTAATTTTCTCCAAGCAAAAGTTGCAGGTGATGGCCTTAGGACGGGAAATAGGTAGCTATAGGGCTTGTCAAGCTTGAAGTTTGATGCCAGTTATTTGAATCTCTTTACTGTTTACTCAAAGAATGTATTGAAATGCATGATTTAATTGCTCTCCAACCACCCAAAGGTTTATCAGATTATTGATCTGCAATGTTTTTGGGAGTAAATCCAAGCTCAAAAAGCATGAACTAGTATGCTAAACTACCTTCTTTAGAAGGAAAACCAAAAAAAAAACCTACTGATACGACCTATACTGCTAAGAAGCCAAAATACAACTGTCCAACACGAATGCTGTCCTTCTATCCTCGTTGCTATAATCAGCAATTGCCAAGCATGCCTGCATGTGTGAATAGAACTGAGCCCTTGACTTCTTGGTCGTGTTGAAAACTGTCAAGGACGGTCTGAGAAGAGCAGATCAAAGTAATTCAAACTTGTACTGGTACAGTATCATCAAATTAAGAACCTGCTAACTGCTAAGGGTTCCGTGTTTGAATGTGAAAATATCCTGAAAAACATGGCTGATCTTTTGTTGCTTACGGTTATGGTTTTACTAGCACTGTTTTACAGCCCAAAGTAATAATAATAATAATAAAAAGTACTGGAACAGAACAGTATCAAGATGACCATGCTTGTTCTAGAAAAATGCAGGCACAGAACAGCTCCCCTAGCTCACAAACTTTTGGCTAACTGGAGATTGGAACTTGGGTGCTTCGGTAAATATATGTACGTAACAAACTGTTGATTGAGTGATGGAATGCGGTAAGAAGTTCTTTAGACCCACATGCACATGACCTTTGCAGCAACTTTTCAGTAGCTGGAGCCTGGCTTCTTGGAAGAGTTCATAGAGGGTTCAGATATTTGCACGACTCATCTACCTGTTTGCATGAAAAGGAAGGCGAATCGAGGTGCTTTTCTAATGTCTAGTTTTTATCACCATACCCTGGGTCAGGAGGACTGAGAATTTTGTGATATGAAATAAGCAGAACCCTTTTTGTCATTTTTTAAGCTAATGGGATGGAATATCTCAACAACACCATGTTTGAAAAGTTCCTCAACGTTCTGAAATGGAAAATACGAACTATCAGCTCATTTCTGCTTCTTTCTCTGTTTTTTTGGACAACTGGTATTATTTTATTAACCAAAGAAGCAGGAGAAACCTGTTACAAATGAACAAGCTGCCTCTTTCTCTCTACTCCTGGACTAACAGCCCAAAAAAACAAACCAGATTGACTTCACTTATTTTGCAAATAATGTACCATGAAATTATTGATACACGCTGCATAAGCATGAATACAAGAGCAAATTCCAAGTATATGGTAACTTTATTGAAAGGAACATGATTGACAAGTCCTACTTATTCCCAGGACCAAAACTTCCCCTATAGTCTGGTGCATTGCAGGCAAAATTGATATTCATTGTATGTTTATTGATCTTTTGCTTTTGGAAGTAAAACCCTTGAAATTGCAAGTTCCTGAAACTCGAATCCAGGGCTGTGAGAAGCTCCCCTTCTCATAAGCGAAGAGGCATATGTACCTGAGTCAGTGGATTGAGTCCATGGCTATGCCGGTATTTATTACTATGCTTACCGGTAGGAATCTTGTCCTGGGAAGTTTTGGGCCAAAATTCATTATATGGGACACTGGGAGCAGAGCCGAAGGGCTTATTGTTCTGCTGTCCGTGGGCTGATCCATTGACCATGGAATAAGGCAACATAAACCTCTATCTGGCCTTGGAGTTCAATTGATCTCAAAGATGCCCACCATCCAAACCAAGAACTGGGTTGGACTTGTCATCCAGAATTCAATTTATTGTCTAGAATCAGTAAAGACCAAGTGTGTTTTCCTTCACGCCTCAGGCATGAAGGTAAAAAGAAAACAACTTTCTCAAATGGGTGTATTTCATTTCCTCTTTACTTCCAATTTACTTGCCCAATTCTAATGCAACAACTACTCTTTCCCTAGAAGAGCAAAGAAGGAAAGCACTAGAAGTATTTACCTTATTTGACAAATGGCATGGCATGTGGTAAAATGAGCAGTCGATGTGCAATTGCTTTAAGAAAGGATTACTGGGGCAGTGGGTGATGGGCATTTTTGTTTTGTTAAAGCAGACATTTCTTGTTTCGCGCTTTGTGTGAGAGAGCCTTCTCGGCGAAGTCTTTCAGTTTGTGTTTTGCTGCAAACCAAACCTACCGTCACACTCAAACTTTACTCCCCACTGTACGATTCTCTCTCCTTTTTGCTTCAAAGCTTCCATTTTTTTTGTTTCTTGTAAGCTTGTATCGAGAATGTGATTAATCGGTTTGATGAACACGATGAACTCGCTCTTCCTTTTGCTTTCTAGAGTCCCAAACCCGATGATTGCTATTTTTTTCTTTTTTTCATTTTCGCTGCTTTTAGTGGATTAAGTGATTTATCCGATTCTTGTTTGCTCTTTGTTTTTAAGTAGATTGCTATCATGTTTGTTAAGCTTGCTTCTGAAGTGTGTTCTGGCTCTCTAAATTCCACCACTTTTTCTTACATTGTGCTTAATGAATTTGCACCTGTTTCTTAATGAAATTGTAAAGGTTATATATTGTGCACGAAAGTTGAGAAATTTTTACTTTTTCCTTCATTTTGGTGATTAAAGATTGTTTCTTGGATTAATTATAGCCCTTTGCTTGAGGTTTCTGTGCTTCATGTATTGTCTCATCATTTTAATCATTAGGAATTTGCTGATATCAGCATGTAGAAGCCATGGTTATAGTGTGAACTTTGCTTAATAGCATTAGTGACAGTAGGGTATAGTTAACATTGTCTTTTTCATATGTGTGATTTGAACTGTCAATAATCCCTGATCAGAAAAGCTTTTCCTTTTTCTAATTCATATTTGGATTTTTGTATCACAGAATGGGAACGGGGAGGAAGCCGCAGACATTCCTTGTTAATGGAAATGCACCTTATACTCCAAACCTGACGAACAGCAATGTGGCTGCTAGAAATCTGAGGAAGAGTCAGCTTGGTGGTGTCATATTCGGTTGCAAGGATAGCACCTTCAAAGAATGTCTATTCAAACAGCTTTTTGGTGTGCCATCACCATTTCAGTTGCATTTTTTCCTCCACTTGTTTTTCAGTTACCTGTTTGTGTTCCCTTCCCAATCCCATTAAATTGGGTTTCCTTTTGGTTAAGAACATTTACAGATAGATTAGTTTCTTTGGCTTCCTTTTTTTTCAGAATGAACTTTTGAGTGCCATGGTAACTGTTGGTTTGATTTTTATCAGGCTTACCAGCACAACACTTTTCATTTGTGAAAAACATCGATCCGGGATTGCCATTGTTTCTGTTCAACTACACTGACCGGAAACTACATGGAATCTTTGAGGCTGCCAGCCGTGGTCAGATGAACATTAACCCATATGGATGGACTACTGATGGTTCAGAGAAAACGCAATATCCTGCACAAGTATTCCTATAATGTTCCTTCATGTTTAATCTCTCTTTTTTTTTACTTTGCTTCCATCTATTGCTGATATTTTGGTTTTCTGAATTAAAGGTTCAGATTCGCATTCGACTACACTGCCAACCGCTGCTCGAAGAACAATTTAGACCTATTATTGCAGACAATTACTACTGCCGTAATCATTTCTGGTTTGAGCTAGACCATACTCAAACAAGTAAATTGATGTCCTTATTAGCTTCTTTAGCTGTTTCTCCAAGCACTTATCTACATCATAATATGGCAAAGTGGAGAAATATCTTCCAAGCTCTTCCTTCAACTGGCACAAATGGGGAAGGTGAAGGTTTTAGACAACTTGTTCCGGAGATGGAGCATTCTAATCACTCAAGAAAAAAATCAGATACAGATGTTTATTTCGATGAAATAAAAGTAGCAGATGAAGGATTTAAGCCCCCAGCTCAAGAGGTTGAGCATTTTAGTCAATCAAGTGGAAAATCAGATTCTACAGATTTTACTCTTTTTGATTCTCTGGAAGCTCATGTAGATGCAAAGACAACAGGACAAGATGAGAAAGACTTTATATTGATTAAACTAAAAGAACTAGCTCAAAAACGCAAAGACCAAGATGTTTCTTTGATGGATAATGTGGAAGATTCGACTGTTCTGAAAGGGACACACTTTGAAGATAGTGTTTCTTCAAGGGAGCAAATGGATTTGGTGCCAGAGAATGAAGATGGTGCCTGTTCTTCATCTCAATGTCAATCTGTCATAGCTCAGGTGTTTGAGAAGCTCTATTGTTCAGATATGTTTTACAGAGAAGCGGGAAGGATTCTGTTAGATTTGGTCCTTTTTTTGGAAAAAAAAATTAAAATAAGAAAACGTTCTGCTCTCATTTGTTTATCTATTTATTTTGTAGTTGATTCAAGGGATGGAAGAGCTCGGGGCATTTAAAGCAGAACAATCCATGAAGATGATTCAGATGGAGCAAAAACTGGTACAAATTACACCGTACCGCTTTTTCTCTCTTTCCTTTCCTTTTCTTGTCTGACAAGATTTATAATATAAGAAACAATTGGAAGAGCAAAACCATTGTTTTAAGCTTTCAAGAAACTAGAACTTTCACTAAAATTCTTCTTATTACTCTGGCTGTGGGCTTTTTATATTCTGGCTTTGCTGGCTCTTATTTTTGCTGCTATTTTCTGTGTTGATTGATCCATCTTCTACAATACCTCATAGGATGATGGATTTAAGAATAATGAAACATTCTGACTTTTAATCTATATTCACATGGACCAAAAGTATTCTTGACTGTATTAGGTTGAAGCATATTAAGGAATACATTTAGATAAGGTATAATGTTAAATTGAATTAATGCCCTAGAAATCCACTCTACATGTTGAAACGAAAGGTGCTTTTACCAAGCTTGTTGCAGGAAGGGCAGTAGTCTGTATCTATAATAGTAACAGAAAATTGTGCATGTAGAGCTTGTTTTTATTTCCAATCAGTGCAATGGATAGTACCTATAACTCTGGCCTTTCAGGTTGCAGCAGAAATGGAAATTCAAAAACTAAGAGATCGTTGTCTGATGTTGGAATCCTTGTCCAATCATTCTGTTGAACATGTTAATGGAAAGGCAATTGAGCCTTCTGAGGAGCTGCAATTGGATCCTACTGAGTCAATATTTTTAGTGGGAGGATATGATGGTGAATCATGGTTATCAGCATTAGATTCTTATTTCCCATCTCAAGATGTGATAAAATCTGTTCACCCCATGAGTTCTGTTCGTTCATATGCTTCAGCTGCACAGTTGAATGGTGAGCTGTATGTTTTTGGTGGTGGAGATGGTTATTCATGGTATGATACAGGTATTAGCTTGTCCTAAATTCCTATTTGTTCTTCTAACTAAATTTTTTCTTTTGTCTCATGTGTCTGTTATGTTTTTGTGAAGTTGAATCATATAGCCCCTCAAGTGATGAGTGGACGCGCTGCCCTTCCCTAAAGGAGAAGAAGGGAAGTTTAGCTGGAGCTGCATTGGATGGAAAAATATTTGCAATCGGTGGTGGGAATGGGGTTCAAAGCTTTGCAGATGTTGAAATGCTTGACTCAATTCTTGGACGATGGATCAACACACGGTCAATGCTACAAAAGGTGAATGTTGTGCTTGACTTTTCCTTTTGGTTAAGGTTTTGACATTTTCCCAGCATAGAAAAAACAGATTATCTGGTCCCTGTGTTGAGAGAGGTAATATGCATATATTTGAAGAATGTCCTTCAAGTAGGTAATAATAACTTAAAGTACTAAAATTTCAATTTCAGGACTAGGGATGCCCCTAGTTTCTGATTAATATCTCCCATTAAAAGAAATAATAAGGTTAATAGTGGGTTTATTATTTGGTTGATTAAAGGAAGTGAGGAGTCCTCCTTTATCCGGTTTTTGGGGCATGATGTGCCTCTGTTTGGAATTTATGCACCTTGCATGTGTTGTGTATATATATTCTTGCATGTATGCTTTCAGCATCCTTGAATTATGCAACTCTTTTATAACATGCATCACTTATGTATAAGTTATTAGTGCTAAATTTGACCCGAACTTGGTTTTGCAGCGATTTGCTCTTGCTGCTGTGGAACTTAATGGCGCAATTTATGCTACTGGTGGATATGATGGGAATGATTACCTGAAGTAAGTTGTGATGCCATTTTGTTTTCGGTTTTTCTTCATGGGTTGTCATACATATGTAAACATTCACACACGGTTGCTTTCATGAACTCATTAGCATATTCATGAATTAGTTTGTGGACCCATTCACCCAAGCCATGAACATTCAGAGTTAACTAAAATTTCCTACTGCATCAGGTCTGCTGAAAGATTTGACCCCAGAGAGCATTCATGGACCAAAATTGCAAGCATGAGCACAAAGAGGGGCTGCCACTCTCTGGCTGTTTTGGATGAAAAACTGTAAGCTTTTTTCTTGTCATTATTTTCATATTATTATTAGCTTCAGTTGGCAGTGTGAGAGATGGCTCTGTTTGTGGATGTGCAAGACAAAATGCTCAATTGTGCCAAATACAAATCCGGAAGATTGCACGTATGGTACCTTAAACATGTCCAGGGCTATGCTCTGCCTTGAAAGTAACATTTTTCCTGTTCTTTCAAGAGAACTCGGGTTAGTAAGTAATCAGCTTCCTTGATGTGATCAGAAGGGTCGCATAGCATACACACGTCTCTGGTTATTAACCCTAATTATCCGAAAATGCAATAAAGAAGTGAAAAATTATCTTCTTAACAAGAAATGCTTCCTTTGATAGATATGCTATCGGTGGTTTTGATGGTACTAAAATGGTTCCAAGCGTTGAAATATTTGATCCGCGACTCGGATCATGGATGAGTGGGGAACCAATTAACCAAGCCAGGGGATATGCAGTTGCTACTGTGGTAAAAGGATCAATATATGTTATTGGTGGCCTGAGAGCCGGTGAAGACATCGTAGACTCTGTATGTTCCTTTTCTACATCCCATTCATTATATAGGTGTATCAGTTACTGCTTTGTGTTTTTAATTTACTGAAATGTTGTTAACAGGTGGAATGTTTCAAGGAGGGCCAGGGATGGGAATTGAAAACCACCAAGGCTGTTGGGAAAAGGTGCTTCTTATCAGCTATTGCTTTGAAGTCATAAACGTATAGACATGGATTGAGAGGTGGAAGCTTACATAATAGTTTCGCTGGCCACCGATGGAAACCTTCATCTCAGCTAAGTTTTTTGTAAGCCTATGGGATGAAAGCAACAAATGTTTTTTGTTATAATGCGGAAATACAATCTCGTAATCAATTTCATAGTTATTTCTCATATTGTCATTATTATCTATAACCCATACTATCATCAAACTTCAAGCTAGCAATATATTGGTCCTAGCATATGGTGTGTACCTTAATAAATGTCATGCCAAAGTAATAATAAGAAAAGAAAAAGTTGATTTACTCAACATTTAGTGCTCTTACAAAGAAAAATCTCTTTCTCGGGGGAAAGATATGTTAGCTCACATTTAGGACCCCCGAAGGTTTTGACCAGATGAAGAGTCTCTCCCATGCATTCCATTCCTATAGAAACCCGCAAAGTAAAGGAAACTGCTTTTGGGGTTAGATAGAAGGGAGCCACAAAGGTGAATTTCCTAACCTCATTATTGCCTCTGATTAGGTTCAAATCTAAAAATACAAACTGAGTTGACTCCTCACTCATACTTATCCTAAGCCACAGCTTGTTATCACTCGAAATGTTATGCAAAGTGATCACAAGTGGTATAGAAGCAGGGATTCCTGAGATAAAAGGAAGAGGACTTTCAGAATCATTACCAGGAACTTCCAGTTCTGCATTTAGGTACCTGGGACTTGCACATAACACAAACTGCTCAAAAGAGAAGGAGTCGACTAACTTCTTGAAGAGAAGTGGCTTACAGGTATTACCACCAATTGATGAGCCAACTTCATGTAATGATTTCTTGACTTCAACCATAAAATGAGATGGTTCAATAGATCCCTCCTTGTGGAGAAATTCTACATGGGAAATTGTAGAAGACAACTTTTTCATGGCAGTTTCATAACAGTAGATCTCGACTTTGGACAACCTCAAAAGACAAGCCACAACTATCAGGTCCATGATTTGCAGCTCCTCTCCTTTGGACAAGCCGATGAACCTATTGTTGATTTCCCTGAGCCTCCTGTCTAATTTTGCTAATAGAAGCTCTAATTTTCCCACTCCATAAGGATTAAGCTTTTTTGTTAGCAAAAGGTGCTCCCATACTGCAACAAGCAATTTTGTAATTCGGAGATACTGCAGTGTAAATGCTACAGCACCAGCAGATCCCGGGGACTCTGCGGTATATGATGCCACTTCTTCCTTACATGCCCTGTTTGAGCCAAAGATAAGAAAACAAACTCATGGTACATGGATAGTCCAAGATGACACAACTAATGATATTGATTCTCACAAAATGTATCATTAATTTGGTCCTGCACGTGAAGGAGATAGATAATTCCACATGTTTAATGTTTAATATCTTGTACAGACCACTAAAGAATAATTTATATCACAAAACAGAACTGCATTCCATAAAACAACATTATTGAAAAGGCAGGAGGGGGTTGCTTATCAGTAGACACCAAACTCTGGGTCATATATGGTAATAAAATGCATAAAGGAATGACAAATAATTAAATACATTACTTACCTTATAGCCTTCAATGCTTCATTTGTGCAGCCTAATTGTACCAATGGCCACAAGTCCTTAACCTTTCTAAAGATAAGATTTAAAGACTTTCTTAATTCATCATGCTCCCCCAGCTCATATTCTGCATGAGTAGCTGACTTCCCTAAACTCCACAATTTCGTATGATGATGGTCGGAGGTCTCTCCATCTTGTTGCCACAAGGGAATTCTGACAGGACTACCAACATCAGAACAGAGATGAGATGGCATATCACCTTCCACTGTTGGCAATGCATCTTTTATTTTAAAGTCAGCAAGAGAAATGATAGAGGATCTACTGCACTCAGATAAATAAGCCAAAAGCGTTTCTTGGCTCATAAGATCACTTAAAGCATGAGAGATTCTCCCCAGCCATGTTACTGCATAAGAGAATATTCTAGGTGGAACACCACGAGCATCCTTTTCATGTGACAGTGGAACTGAGATGGCCAGCACTAGAAATGCTGCTACTCTTGTACTATCAAAGCCCAATTTGCCTCCAAAAGCTGGCTCCAGCTGAAGCAAAAAATAAGAGGGTAAACAGATTCAAAAATCAATGTCATTTGATCTGACAAGTACTTACATAGCAAACTCGGAGAGAAAAGAACAAAGATAACAAATAGTGGGGGGATGCCCAACATAAGAGCAATATTGACATGCCCACATTGCTTAACTGCTTTGTTAACTTCATTTATTGAATTCAGCATGAATGCACGTGTATTTCTTAATTTGTTATTTTAGAAAAGTTTTGTTTGTTAGGGGCCTGAAATTATTTAATAATTGGTCAATTCTGCCCAAACGTACTAGCAACACTCAACATAAACTTCTATGCACAAAAAAACAACTGATGCATCATTCGGAAGATATGTGAATTCTCACTATATAAATTTGGTAAAGAAATCAAGAAAGAAAGGGATAAAAATTTAGAAAAGGCTTAGGATAAGAATATCAGCAAAACAGAGGCTGAATTGAGTTTCATTTTCATAGAAAATATCTTGGCTTCTTAAAGCTCAAGTACAAAAGAGAAAAACATAACTGAACAAGGAATTAAACTGACAACTAATGCCACTAACAACATGTAAAGAAAGGAAACCAACAATAACTGTCTGCAAATCTAAAATCCTAAATAAGTATTCCTAATAAGCATGTTAATTCTAAAAAATTTTAATTAAGAAAGCTTGCTCATATTATTTTAATGCTATCATTACTCTTACAGTTGAGCAGGTAAGCCCATCAAAGTAGACGCAATACACAAAAAAGTATATTTAAAACCAAGCTAACCTCTGAAGAAACCTCCTCAATCATGCAAACTGTGAACTTCCCATGATTTCTCCCAATATGAAACAAAACGGAGAAGACATCAACTTCATCCTGGAAACAACTTAAACAAATAAGTGGAAAAGAAAAGCAACAACGGATAGACATAGCTGCTGGGAATCAAGTAATACACAAACTGAAAAAAATAAAAGATGCAGCCCATAAAGCCACTTGATGTTACAAACTGAAAAAAGGAGAAACAACCTCTGGATATGTCTCCAAGTTTCCAAGAAGGCCATCAATACACAATTTAAACAACCCCAACTTTGGCAGCTTTGCTAATTTGAGTATTTTCCTTGTCACAAATCTTATGGCAGAACTGCTGTCAAAAAGGGTGCCCAGAAACTGCCAAATCAGGCAAAAATGATGGTTAATATGAAGTCTATCATTTAAACAGGAGAAACCTGTATAGAGAAAGAATTATATAGTTAAGTACCATAACCTAACAAGAAACGGAGTCAAAACTCCTTCGAAAGAACAGCAATTTTACAAATGTCATGGCTTCACCAAGAGAAAGAGAAAGACTAGGAGAGAAACGTAAATGACAGAAGTTCTTCGTTATAACTCAAAAAGTAACTTGCATATTAAATTAACTGCCTTGAATGGGACAACTGTTAAGAGGTGAGGATTGATAAATTTATGTGTGCAAAAAGAAAAGAAAAAAAACCTACCCTGTGCATGTGTATTTCTTCAACTTTTAGATTATTGCTGATTGCCATGTGATGCATGGTACCCAGAGCTTGTAGCCTGACAACCGTCGAATCATCATTCAGCATGTCCATCAACAGGTTTAAGGCTTCACCAGCAAATCGCAAAGAGAAGACAGTGAGCGTACGCAAAGAGTAACAGGCAGACATTCGTACCTTCAGATTAAGCACAGACAGCATCATAAACAAAAGCCATGCCAAGGGGGAAATTGCCTTTGAACTGCAGAGACCTGGCCTAACTTCAGATAAGTAAAAGTGTGGACCACATTTCTATGCATGGCTGTCATAATATTGTTGTTCTCTATTTTATGTGTCTACCCCATCAAACTGATGCTCCTAACTAATTTAATCATATACAAAATTAAACGCATTCTCAGTCAATATATTGGTACATAAAACTGGAAGAACCATGCCAAGCTGCACCCTCAAAGTGCTGGCAAACTGTTAAGATATGGACATGAGCAACTTGATCCAAAAAGGCCGAAAGTCGAAACAGAATACCACTCTCTCTAACACAAAACAATCATACAAGTAATAAGACCAAGCATAACTACAAAATCAGCAAAAGTTACCTCAGAGAACTCATCCTCAAGCCCATGTACAAAAGCTCCAGCAGCACCAGAAGCTGAAATTTCAAGCCCTTCAATTGGTTTGTAAATTTTTTCTTTGTTCATCCCTAGGACTTTCTTAGACACGGTTTGTAGCAAGATATCTTCAGATACAAGTCCTATCTTCCCAAGAGCATCAAAGGCTTCAAGCCTTACCTCCATACTCATATCTCTTACCATACAGCAGAGCTGCAAGCAATATGTTCAGAAAAGCAAATAAGAGGGGGGAAAACGCTTAAAATGCCATATATTTAGAGTTGACATGAATTAAAATTACACTACCCAACATAATCATGCACTACATATTGCTACTAAATCAAACATCAATTCCAATTTAATGTTTCTTTTTTCTTTTCTAAAATACCTGGATAAATACTGCATCTGCCAAGTCTTGTTTGTTCCGCTCTTCAGTGGATACAACAATCATTTTACCCCAACCACAGACCTAAATTTAAAAACAATTAGACAAGATAGATAAATCAGAAATTGTACTAATTCACAATTAATTATCAAGCGCATCGTAAACTAACAAAGAAGCTAGAACAGAGAATCTTACTGCACGAACTGCTGGAGATCTGACACAATCCTCTGCGTCGCAAAGCAGCTCAACAGCACGGAAATAGCATCCCTGAGCAACATCATGATCATCAAAATCACCCTTCTCACATAATTTTACCAATCCATCCAAAGCTGCTTTCCTCGCATACGGATACGGGTCCCTTGTAAACCCTAAAAACACAGCTAATAACACCGAATCCCTCACTGCAAACTTCTCCGCATTCCTCAGTAGCCATAGCCGTACGGAAACAGAAGGACTGAGGCAGAGCGACACGAAGCGAGCATCGTCAACGTCGTTTTGGGATGAAGTGAGTGAAACGAGTGCGGAGAGTGACTCACCAACGAGGCGAGGCGAATCGGAGGAGGTGAAGAGCGAGTTGGAACGGAGCAAATCAATGGCAACAGGGGATAGGTGGGGGCAGCGAGAGGAGAGGTCGGTGAGGAGCTTAACGACGTGGTGGAGGAAGACGGAGTCGCGAGAGAGTTGAAGAGAGCGAGTTAGGGCGTTGAGGACTGAGGAGAGCGTGGAATCGGAGGTGCTGGGGTTGATAACGAGGGATCTGATGGAAGCTAGGGTTTGAAAAGAGAGCGGTTGATTATTGTCGAGGGATTGTTCGATTGAGTTCATCACGAGCTGCTCCATCGCAAACTATGGTGAACTGAACTCCTACGCTCAGCTCTCCAACCATGGAAAAGGATTTTGAATTCGGGAAAATTACCGGGAATTTTCCGGTTTGCCTTTCCGAAATCGACGTACCAAAGCCCAACGGACTTTCGTTTCCCGCCTAGATTGCAGCATTTTTCTCATATTTATTTTTCGGCCAATTTTTCTTATATTTATTACTAGCAGTAATTTTTTTTTACTTTTTAAATGATAAAAAAGTAAAAATTATAGTTATAATGATAATAATAATAATAATAATTAATTAAAATGAATGAGTGATCATTAAAATACAAAACTAATTCTAATATAATTACTTAATTACTTTTATTTTATGGTGTAATACATTTATTCCCCTTTACTTTTATCTTTTGGAAAATTATGGAATTTTTTATATTGAAATACATTTTTCCATTTTATTTTTGGAAGTAAAATAAGCAAAAATTATTATTATATTCATTTAAATGTTTTAAATTACAAGGAAGAATAACAAATAAGGCAGAAAAATATGATAAGAATAATTAAAAATATAAGAATTTTAAACCAAGAGAAATATTAAAAGAGAATGAATAAGAAAAATCAACTTACAATACCATATGGCATAGAGTCAAGTTAGAAGGAAATCAAGAATAATTGATATGCCACTACATTTTCCAATTTTATTTTTTAAAATTTTAGTTTTTTCTAAATTAAAAATACTTTGATTTCTTTTAAAAATAGTATTTTATATTATCAAAAATATAATTGATTCGCTTGATCGAGAACAGGGCAAGTTTAAAAATCATTTATAAGTAAGTCAACTTCAAACAAAACCAATTCTAATATATTTTTGTATGGTTTCAAAGTCCAAATATACAATTGATCATGTCATAAAAACATAATTTTTGTTACATTATCATTTTCAATGTGACGATTAAATATATTAAAATAAAATAAACATGATTAGATAATTTAAATTCTTTATCAGAGACAGTACAAAGAACATATGACTTAAATTTTCGTTGCCTATATGATGTTAAATTTTTTTTTTTGTAGTTTTAATTTATGAAATAAAATAAAGTTAGTGGTTGTGCTACTATTTATGTTGGCATGTGCCTAAGGTTATTCATTTAACTAAGTATAGAAAAACAATGAAAAAGTAGAAACTTTAGAAAGTGAGAATTCAATTCAAGCTAAAAATAAATGGGAGTGGTTGTAGAATGTAGACTGTTGAGCCTACCACTTAGAAAAGTATATTCCACCAACCATTATTCAATAATTTCCATTGCAATTAAAAGTATAGGGTACATCTACTTGGTAGATTTTTACTCATAAAAAAATAAATACCATTTTTTTTTAAATTAACATCTCCTAATTTACATCAAAAAAATGTAATTCACTCAAAGTTTGACTCGAGTTTATATGACTTTCGAGAGAATTTAGAATTACCAGAGTTAAGAAAATTTGTATTAAATTTATATTAATGTATTAATTTAAAAAATTATTTTTTATCTCATTTTCTTTATTTTATTGAATGTTAAAAAAAAACGAAATAGAAAAGTGAAGTCCTTGGTGAATTGGTGTTCCATGAAAGATGAAACCATGGACGATGGTCCATGCGCGTCCTCAAAAAGGTTAGGGTCAGCTAAAGCAGGCCCGAGTTGAGGTGCCCAGTGGCTGAACCCAACCTATGGGTCTTTTTCAAGCCCCAAGTTGTTATTTGTTTATAGTTTTTATTATTAGATATTTTTTTTATCACGTGACTAATACAATAGACAGTCAATTCAAAGTACTCATTCTTTCGACAAGCTGATGCGGCCGACTTAAACCACTTTATATATAGTTTTATATTATTATTTTTGCATATTAATAAATAAATTCAGGTTAAATCAAAAGTATTTTGATAATTTTATTAAATAAATTAAATAAAATTTACCTTTTTTTTAATGGGTTTTTTGCATTTTTTAAAATTATTCAAGTTTCGAGCTCGATTTATTCGTATTATCGAAATAAATTAAAGCATTATCATCAATATTGAAGAAGTACACCCATGATTTGGTATTGAAACTCAATTGGTATCTAGAATTTTCATTCCATTTTTTGTGATGGGAAGAATTCAAACTATAACTACCTTTTTGAATAAGATTATATAATTCATCTCACAAGCTATGTTCTCCTATTTTGTTTGCTCTTTGAATCTTCAAATACACAAGGAGAATATTAGAAAATAAAGTTTGTTTATAATTATAGACCATGCATCCATTTAGGGTCTACTTCAAAGTCTTAGTCCAATGGATTTTTCCCACTAATTACATGAAAATATATAAAATTAGTAGCATCTTAGTCAAAATGGAAGCCTAGTCATGGTCATCTAACTAGATTAGAATGGTTAGACCATACAATTTTTTGTGGGTTGATATATTTAATTTTGTATAAAATCGAATCATTTAGTATCTTGTTTAATATTTATTTTATAATTTTACTTTATTAATAAAAGTTTTGATCTTGAAACTTTAAATCCAATAATTGAACATGCGATTTAGAATTATGAAAAGAACATCATGTACGGGTGGGAATACATAGGTGAGACAGAGGATTCCATTTCCTGAAGATAAAGTATTAAAGTAATATCATGTCCTAGGCAAAATTGGCTATATATAGGTGAAGCTGCTTGCTTGGATAAGCCACGAAAAATTGTCGAAACCTTGTAGGTGAGTGCTGCCTGCATAAAAAGGCAATCATAATTCTGCTCAGAAGGGGAAGGAAGATGCCTTGCCTTTACATCTCAACGAACCTCAACTTGGACGAGGTCGACACTGGTCCTATCTTCTCCGAAACCACCAAAGCCGTCGCTTCCATCATCGGAAAACCTGAAAATGTAAACTCTTCCCCTGCTCTCTTAGATCATTAGATTATGTTTTTCTTTTTTCGTTCTGTATCCTGCTTTTCCTTTTCCCAACCACGAGGATTACTTTCGATGGTCAGGTTTTTTTATTGGAAAACTTCCCTGTTATTGATATGGGTGTTGCGTGTATGTTTTGGATGCTCGTATCTGTAGGATATGTCCAAAGAGAAAAAGGGTACAGGATTCTACTGTTTTGGATAAGTTCATCACCTGACTTTTCAACATTGTTGATAAATAATCAATTCAGGAGAAGCCAGCCGCTAAGTAACCCAGATTTCAAGTCAGAACAAGCTTTAATTTGATACTAAAAGATGACTTTGGAGTAATTTTGCAACAGGGGTTATCACATATATGAAACTGATGTGCAGGATAGCTTCGAATTGCATGCATTTCAATTTCTGTGGACTTCTGTCATTCTGTGTTAATCATATGCAGAAGGTCTGAGCAGATCTGAAACTTGTCCAAAAACAGCCTTTCCGGTTTTTCCACTGGTATTTGGATTAAATATTGATGTCGGCGGCAAAATGAGAAGCTTGTCTGAAACATTGGTGAAACCATGCTACAACTTTGATAACCTACCATTTACCTAGTTGATGTTTGGGTAAAGGAACTGTAACATGTCATCTGTATAACTAAGTGGTCACTTGGAGTTATAGACGTACAACAATTGGAGAGCTGGTCCCCATGAAAGCATAAACCAGATCTGATACAAGCCTGCAACACACGTTTACTTTGTGACGTTCAGAAAAAAGTGGTCATAAGTGGGATTCCATTAAACATTTTAAGACAAAAAAGAAAGAAACCAAGCATACAAACGGGTAAAAGTGGGTGCCCCGCGCATCTACGATGCAATGTCTCTACTTGGATGTTGGATGCCAAATACTCAATGCCATGTCCCATTTGTTTTACACCAATCCTGTGTCTTTTATTTTGTTTCACAACTTGCATGTGTTCTGTGGCACCATAAAACTAGCAATAACGCTTGCCAAGCCGACGTGGACAGGCCAAAAGAAAAACATTTTATTTGACTATTGCAGGCTTGCTGTAGCTGATGATCATTAAGTTTGCTCTGTTACATTCGAATTCAGACCTTGGTTTCATCTTCATTTCTTCTAATTTCCATGCAGTTCGTGATGGTCATTCTCAAAGGATCAGTGGCCATATCGTTCAACGGGAACAAGGACCCAGCTGCGTACGCCGAGGTGGTTTCAATGGGCGGCATTAACAGAGAGGTCAAGAGGAAGTTGATTGCAACTCTGGGCACCATTTTAGAGAACATGTTGTCTATCCCCAGAACACGGTTTTTTCTCAAAGTCTATGATACAACGGCAGGCCTTAAGATCTCCAAAATATAATTCCTTAATCATGTTACCAGTAAATTAGAGTAGCTTTCAGTTTCTGTATCATTCTAAACGCTTATTGATGGAAGTATTAAATCCAACTTGTCCACAAACAAATTGTATAAACTTTGACAAGAGGAGAGCCATTCCAACTTTGACAGAGGATTTGCATTTGTGATTTATATGCTGACTATGCCTTTGCAAGCTTTGAGACATATATACATACATATGCAGAAGTTTGGCCTGAAATAACCATCAAATTATGGAAACAAAACATCAATCCTGATCCTGTCTGTCATCAATGGAGATAGTACAAATTCACTTCTAAAGCAACTTAACCATGCGTAGCACGCATGAAGATCTTGAAAAGTCATGCATTTATTTTGTAGAAAAGGACAACAAACTTAAAAGAACCAGCAGGGGTCTAGCCCAAATTAAATATAAATGGGCTGCAGCTGAGATGCTCTCATTGCTTGGTGGTCCAGCCTAGCTTCCTAGGAGAGCCAGGGCAAGAGGAGCAAGGGCCCATTGGCTGAGAGAGGGGCATTCTGGTAACTAGACAATTTGTGTTGCTCTTGCTCCCGGCTGGTTCTGGTCCTAGGTCGCTTTACAATTAAAAGGGATAGCGGAGCTAAGGGAGTGGGAAATCAGCGGGGTTTCTTTCTGATATCTGTCATTAGAAGCAGTAGTTGGAGAAAGGTGAAGAGTACTCCCGAGTCGAAGCTGAGAAAGAGAAGATGCCTTGCCTCAACCTTTCAACCAACGTGAACCTGGATGGAGTTGACACCTCCGCCGTCCTCTCTGAAGCCACATCGTCGGTTGCCAAGCTCATCGGCAAACCTGAGGCCGTATGTTTCTCATTTCTTCTCGTTTTATTACTTTCCATTTGTAGTGCATCTCTTTCTCGAATTTGTGTATCTTTAATTTCTGCTTTGTACTGTGGATATCCACATTGACTGAATCATTTGAAGCGTAGAGTTGAAGATAATGGTCTATTTGACAAAAATATAAAAAAAAAATTAGATAAAAAAAGTTTTAGATAAATTTAACAATAAACAAAAATTAATAAAAATAATAATAAAAATATCAACGAGAAGCAATCCCTAAAAAATATTAGGAGCTACCTATAAATAATTTAACGGGAAAGCAATTTCTTAAAATTAATCATAAAAATGAAATACAATATCAATAAATAATTCAATGAAAAAGCAATTGCAAATAAAAAATTTAATTGTTTACAAGAATTTAAGTAAAAAAAACACAAATAATTTGTAGAAAAGCAATTTTTAAATAAATAAGTAATAATTAATTTTAGGTGCTTAATCCTATTCTTATTTTGTTGTTTTTAACAAAAAAATGGTTAAGACGGTAAATCTTAAATAAAAATTATCAAGTAAAAGTTATTAGATAAAAAAATTTAAAATTTAAAATGTTAAAAATAAATAAGTAAATAAATTAAACTTGCCAATTATCTTAGCATGACAATTGAGTTATTGACTAAAAATTTCTTGTGCGGTAAAAAAATTAAAAAAAAAATTGAGTATTAGGTTAAAAAAAAGAGAACAAGAGGGGGTGGTTGTAAAGTTTTGGAGAAGTGGGGTTTGAAAATAATTTTATTACAATAGGTTTTATTTTAATCTCATTAAAATTAGTTATTGATGGATTGTTGTGGGGCATCTCACTAAATAAAAAAATTATTATATGGATGAAATTATAAAATTTTAAAGTAATAAAAATATATTAAAAAAATTTTAAAATTTTTGAAGGGACGAAATTATAAAATTTTAAAAAAATAAAAGGAGGTTATAAAATTTTTAAAATTGTTGAGGGCCCATGAGCCCTCCCTCCCTCCGCCTCGGATAACCATAATCTGAGGTGAGGGAGTCTAGTTCAAATGGGAAATATTGCTGTCTTGGTATGGTGCGGTAGTCTTAGTGTTGGGTGTATAAAATTTATCCTATTGGTAAAATCCTGTTACTGTTAGTGATTGAGGATCATTACCCAGTTAAGGATTTCTTTGCAATGGGGTCTTCGAGGGTAGTTCCCTTTTGGATGTCTGCTTAAGTAGCTACTTTCAAGACCTGAACTTGTATTTTTGCACTTTATCATCCTAAGACCCCTTAAACAAAGACCAGTTGATACTAGAAAAGAGCTATAACTCATTTATCTCACAGATATGGAAGCATTATTCTAAACTCTACTTCCTTTTGTTGTTTTTGAAGGAGGTTTTCGATATGTGAAAGAAATATGCTCTTGGTTCAAGTCATTCATGTTCTTGTTCGAATACTCTTGCTTTCGTCCTTTGTTGTTTCTGCATCTTATTAACAAACTAGAAGGAACTTTATATTGTTCTCAGTATTGCAAGTTCATCCATGGAATGAAACATTACTAATTTATTGCTGTTGAGATGCAGTATGTTATGATTGTGTTGAAGGGTTCGGTGCCCATGTCTTTTGGTGGTACTGAGCAGCCAGCTGCCTATGGTGAGTTGGTGTCCATTGGTGGCCTTAACCCAGACGTGAACAAGAAACTGAGTGCTGCAATTGCTGCAATTCTTGAAACCAAGCTACAAGTGCCTAAGTCACGGTTCTTCCTCAAATTCTATGACACTAAGGCAAGCTATCTCTTCTTTCTTAATCGTCCGGATGATGGGTCATTGTTCTATTTGTCTCTTCTCATTGCATTTCCCTGTTTGTTTAGGCACACCAAAGCCAAGAATATGCACAGTGTTTGCATGCTTTACATCAGCACTAGATAATGCAAAATAAATCTTTTCTGTTTCATACTGTGAGCATTGCTCCCATTAGCTTTCTTGTGAGTCCAAGTTATACCGTTTCTTTAGCCTGTGATGATATTTAGCACTCATTTGTGGCACTTGCTGCTCGATGGTGCTGATACTTTGAGTATTTTGCAGGGTTCCAACTTTGGATGGAATGGATCCACCTTCTGAGTCTGTCGCGTGCCAAATTTCTCAAAACATCAATGTTGTTTGTGCAGAATGCTTTATTTCCCCAGTGAATTGGTGTTGAAAAAAATTTGGTAACGGGTTGGCATGTTATTATGTTGTTTATCTATGTGTTTTCTTATGAACATGATATGCAAAACATTGATGTGCACTAATCTGGCACTAGCCTATATGAAGTTGTGGCACATGAGCGAGAGCCGCTTTATTTTGTGAACTGATCATCGACTGTTTCGATCGATTTGAAATAATGTTAAACTATGTGCTGCATGGTTTGTAGTGCCGATACAATTGCCCTAGTAGCTTCTCCTTTTACCTCTGCCTCTTTTACGCTTCTCGGATGCTGCATGTGTTGTCTTGAAAGCAAAATGATCAAACTTGCTAGAGTTTCACGTTTTGTCCTAGCTAATTCCTTTATGTGTGTGTCAAGTAACGAACAAGGGGGCTGCTCCTAAGGATCAAGGTTCTTAGGAATCCATGGACTCAAAAGAGGTTGAACCAATGTTATATATATTAATAGATAATATGTAATATATTAATATTATATATATTGATTTGTTTCGTGATTATAAATGAAAATTATTTGATTGTCCTTGGAAAAATATCGGAAAAGAAATCGACCAAAAAAAAAATCTATATTTACCAGTTGAGCTTGGGCTTGGCAAACGAACTGGACGGTCCACCGACCCAAACCTATAGGAAAACCAATCGCGATGACGTGTCTGCATCCGAGTGGTTGAATATTTAATAAGAAGTCCGCTCATGGAAATCAACCCCCGCAATGACTGACGGCGGATCCGTAACGACGAAGGAAGAAAGAGAAAGAAAAGGAAAACACCGAGAAACGTCCTTCTCTCTTTCGTTCCCCCATCAATCTCTCCCTCCCTTATTTTCTCCACGCCATCGCCCAAATCTAGAATTCTAAATCTGAATCTTCTGCTCCTTGAAAATCTCTCCCTCTCTCTCTCTCTCTCTTTTCTTTCTACCTAATCTTGGCCAGTCGAATCTTCAGATAAAACAGCGGCTTATCTCTCCCTTTTCTCTTCGAAGCCTCCCACAATGTCTTCCTCAGCTCCACCCGTCCTCCCGATCTCAACTACCCAATCCGCCGAATCCCAACCTCCCGTCGCCACTCCCGCGTTTCGGGTTTTCATTTCCCACCTCAATGATTCCCTCCGCAATGGGTTCTCCCAGCGTCGTTCCTGGTCCGAACTTGTTGACCGTTCCGCTTTCTCCAAGCCTGAGTCGTTCTCTGAAGCCGCGCTCCGTGTCCGCAAGAATTACTCGTATTTCCGAGTCAATTATCTGTCGGTGATTGGTCTGATTCTTGCCTTTTCGCTTCTTTCCCATCCCTTCTCCCTTCTCCTCCTTCTGGGTCTCCTCTGCTCCTGGATCTTCCTCTACCTCTTCCGCCCCGCTGATCAACCTCTCGTCCTCTTCGGCCGTACTTTCTCCGACCGCGAGACACTTGGTATCCTCATCATCTTTAGCGTCTTCGTCGTCTTCCTTACCACCGTCGGATCTCTCCTCATTTCCGCTCTCATGGTTGGATTCGGACTCGTCTGTGCTCACGGCGCCTTCAGGGTCCCGGAGGATCTATTCTTGGACGAGCAAGAACCAGCAGCCACCGGTTTCTTGTCCTTCCTTGGTGGTGCTGCCTCCAATGCCGCCGCTGCAGCTGCCCCTGCTGTTGCCGCTCGTGTCTGAATCTGATTCAGGGATCCGCGTTTCTGAATGTCGTTTTATAGGGTAATACAATATCGCTTCAATTGTGATTGATTCAATCTTTCAGTTCTTTTGTAGACAAAATAAATTTCCTATTGGGAAATTTTTGGGACTTATTTTTTCCATTTTATGAATAGGGTGGATATTAACATTGGTGAAATATATATGGATCCATTGAGACTCCATGATACAAAGTTGTAATTCAATTTTATCGGCACCGATCTTGGGTAGAAATTACGTAGTTTATTCTGTATCTAGTGAATATGTGTTTATGAAAACTTTCTGAGAATTTTCAGTGTCAGATCTGTGCATGTATCATGATTATATGTCCATTTCTCCGGCGTTTTCTCATTGCCATGTACAAACAAGATAATTTCATCGCCTGTATTAGTTGATGTAAAATTTACTGCAAGCTATTCACTGATCCGCTTTTTGTTGTAAGAACTTAATGGATCAATGTTCAATCTATGGTTTATGAATGTAAATTAGTATAGGGCATGAGATGTTTTATACTGCTATCTACATATCCTTTGTCTTCTCCTCTTATGGTGCTTGTGCTTGTTTTCTGTACACCTTGTGTTGATATGATTGATTCTTTGTTCTAACACCTTCTAGTGTTCTTTATTTGTTGCAACTTGCAACCGGAAACATATACAAAAGGGTAAAACGTACTGAGATAAAATTGCATGACTATTGATCAGCCTGCCTTCATGCATAGCTTTCAACTATGTGGGGTTAATTCAGCTATGATATTTGTGGTTGATCAACTCTAGTGTTTAAATTAGGGTGGTCTTATTTATAAGTTTCTGCTGCTCTGGCAGACTGGTTGAGACTACTCTTGCTATATTTTTACCATTTACAACATTATTATTCTGATACACAGAGTTTCACGCTAATTATGAACTGTTGTGGGGTTTATTTGTGCTGCAATTGATAAATATCTTTGTTTATATTCTTGCCTTGTGATTTTGTTAATGGTGGCGCAAGTCTTATGCAGTCTTGTATACTTGTATGGATTGTTCAACTGTGAGAATGATCGAAAAGCGTCTAATGTACATTTGAATATACGCTTTCTTTTTCTTGTTTTAGTTCACCATTTCCTGATTTTCCTTGTTAGAATGACTTCAAGTTTGTTGGTACTTGTAACGGAAGTGCTATATGGATTCTTTTCGCAACATGGTTCATGCTTATCTTTTTCAAAGGCGTGATTGCTCTTTGTTAAATTGATTGAAGTGGTTTCATATGAAGAACAGGAGTAAGATTCAAGCAGAGTCGCACTCTTTTGTTTGTCATGATAGTTGTGATAATGATTTTGCAATTGTGTTGGAACTCTTGTGGGATGGGATAAAAGTGTGCATCAAATCTATTCACAATTTGGTTTTACTTTTATCCCTTCTAATTGATGTGCAATGAGGATGGTTGAATGTTTGTACTTTGGTCCTATCACCACCACATATTATTGGTAAGCATAGCATTTGCCGTGTGGTTTGGTGATATTAAGGTGTGATCATAAACCTTGTTGGTTTGGTTGACAATGCCTGTAATCCTTGATGCTAAAGAATTTTAGGAAACTAATCTTTTACGCTAGGGGTTGTTGGGAGCTGTATTATGTTTCCTTGTCCGTGTTTTTCATGGTTTGAAATGGTTCAGCAGTCTGTGTATTTGCAACATTGGAATTGCGTTGGAGCTCATAGACAAGTGAACTTATGATTTGTGTCGTGTGGCATTAAATAGAAGCTAGAAAGATAGATTGTGCTGCAAATCTCTGGACCTTGATAATCTGTATATACATGCCTTAGGTCCACTGAGGTTAAAAGCTAAACCAGGTTCATTCTTGGTGTCTGAAATGGGGTTATTGTACATCTGTCGTTATTTTATAGCTTGGAGTTACGCTAATGCTCGTTTGACAATTCTAGTCTTTTTAAATAGTGTCGACCCCCCACGCATCAGCATATGAACAGATACTTCTAACAATCCTATAGGCCATAGACATAGCTTTTATTGGTTAGATTAGTGAATTCAGATGAATTTTTGAGAGCTAAGAGGATAAATGAGACTGACAAGATCCCTTCTTCTTGGAGAGTATTAGTGTCACGGAATCGTTATTGAGACGTGCAGTGGTCGTGTTTATAAATTCAAAAAATTATTCCTTTAGTTATTTGATGGGCGATTGAGAAACATTTTCTCACACTTGAACCTGTGACCTCTTCATTGTGGAGGGTCACTCTGCTTAGTTCAACGTAGAGTATTTACGTTTATAAGTCTAAAACTCCTTTTAATTTATCCTACGTGAGATTTTATAATACAAATATCAAAATTTCTCTCTTTGTTCATAACACTGATATCATATCTGATACGAGGTTTTGTAACAGAAACATCATGTCAATGTTAATTTGCCCAAATTGTCGCCGCTATATTTGAGACGCAACAGGGCGAGCTTCCTGATTGAGCCAAGCAAATTTGTACTCCTCTTAGCAGGCCAAACGAAAATTAGCTCAGAACCCTTTTAGAGAATTGCGGCAAAGACTGCGGAAGAATTGGAGAGAGATGGACATGACGTAGCCACGTGGCAAGTGAATTTACTTTATAAAAATCCAGCATGGCATATAGATTAGATAAATGTGGTCCCATGAAATATAGCCGTTACTGCATGAACGACTCCCTCGCCTTCTTCAGGTGAAAGCGAAGACCTGGTTTAGACTGACTAATAAGCTACCAACGGTTTCATGGGATGCAGGTAAAACTAGCCGTTAAGAAATATATCTAAACATGAAGACCCCCAACCCACCCCGATCTCTACTGACTTTGTCGCTCCCCCTCCCAAGGACACAGCTAGATTCCCTTTCCCTTTTTATTTCTCCTCACTTCCCTTCTTCTCTCTAACTTCTTCCTTCCATCTTTCTCCACACAGTCACTGTCTTCTCTTATCTGCACCCAAAAAGGGAAACAAGGGAATAGAGGATATCCAACTTAGCGCTTCTCCTTCCTTCTCTTTTATCCCTCTTACTTCTGCTTTCTCTCTTGCATTTTCATGGAAAATACTTGTCATCTCTTCAATGAATCTAACCCATTGCTTAATGAGAATGTTTCAGGTTCGGAGGACAAATGGAACATAAAACCACGAAAGAAACATGTATCTCCCTTTGTTCTTAGAAACAAGTTCTTCCTCTTTGCCCATTTGTTCCTGTTTCTGCTACCGTTTTCAGCTCTGCTTGCTTCGGGCCAACACTGGGATGGGGTGATTGTAACCCAAGCAGATTATCAAGCTCTTCGAGCCATAAAACACGAACTCGTCGACTTCAGAGGATTCCTACGCAGCTGGAATGATAGCGGCTATGGAGCTTGCTCAGGTAGGTGGGCTGGAATCAAGTGTGTTAAGGGACAGGTCATCGCTATCCAGCTTCCTTGGAGGGGATTAGGTGGCCGTATTTCCGAGAAGATTGGTCAGCTTCAAGCTCTTAGGAAGCTTAGCCTCCATGATAATGTTCTTGGCGGTCCAGTCCCTTGGTCTCTTGGGTTCCTCCCCAGTCTCAGAGGGGTATATCTCTTCAACAACAGGCTTTCAGGTTCCATCCCTCCTTCTGTTGGTAACTGTCCTGCTCTGCAAACTCTTGATTTGAGTAACAATTCACTCTCTGGTACGATTCCTCCTAGTCTTGCCAACTCTACTAGGTTGTATAGACTTAATCTGAGCTACAATTCTTTGTTGGGTTCCATCCCTGTTCGGCTCACCCGGTCACCTTCTCTCACCATTCTTGCTTTGCAACATAACAATCTTTCTGGTTCTGTCCCAGATACATGGGTTGGAACAGGAAACAGTTCTTACCAACTTCAGATCTTGACCCTTGATCACAACTTCCTCACTGGAGCGATTCCAGTTACTCTGCGCAAGTTGAGTTTACTTGAACAAATTTCTTTAGGCCATAACCAGATTTCTGGGACCATACCTGATGAACTAGGGACACTATCAAAACTCCAGATGCTAGACTTATCAAGCAATGCTATCAGTGGGAGCTTCCCTTCTAGCTTTTCCAGCCTCTCCTCTCTTGTTTCTTTAAACCTTGAGGGCAATCGCCTTGATAACCAAATCCCAGAAGGATTAGACAAATTGCAAAACCTCACAGTGCTCAATCTGAAAAATAATAGATTAAGCGGCCAGATCCCAGCAACTATTGGCAACATATCTGGCATCAACGAATTTGATTTATCTGAAAACAATTTTACTGGAGAAATACCGGATTCACTTGCCAGCCTAACCAATCTTAGTCATTTCAATGTTTCTTACAACAATCTCTCTGGTGCTGTCCCATCTCTCCTAGCCAAAAACTTCAATTCAAGCTCTTTTATGGGCAATCTTCAGCTCTGTGGCTACAGCACATCAACCTTATGTCCTTCTCCCGCCCCTTTCAATCCTTCACCTGCACCTGCAGAGGCACCCAAACATCATCACAGAAAACTCAGTGTCAAGGACATCATCCTCATAGCAGTTGGTGGCCTCCTAGCGATACTATTAATTTTATGCTGCATCTTACTCTTCTGCTTACTGAAGAAAAAGGCCACCTTGAAACAAAAGAGTGGTAAAATGGGTGCTGTTATTGGAAAAACTGAGAAGGAAGTTCCTGTGGCAGGCACTGAAGTTGAGTCAGGCGGTGAAATGGGTGGAAAATTAGTCCACTTTGATGGTCCATTTGTCTTTACAGCTGATGATCTATTATGTGCCACTGCGGAGATAATGGGGAAGAGCAATTATGGCACAGCTTACAAGGCAACTTTAGAAGATGGCAATCAAGTTGCTGTGAAGAGGTTGAGGGAGAAGACTACAAAGGGACAGCGGGAGTTTGAGTCTGAGGCTGCTGCACTTGGAAAGATCCGCCATCCAAACCTCCTTGCCCTTAGGGCCTATTACTTGGGACCCAAAGGAGAGAAGCTTCTTGTATTTGATTACATGCCCAGAGGAAGTCTTGCATCTTTCCTCCATGGTAAGTAGATTCAACTAAATTATAAATTATATACACAACTATAGGCATAATCAGTTACATACCTCAACTAGTTCTAGGAGAGAACTGGAAGAAAAATAACAATGATATGTTGAATTGAGGATTCTTTTAATCCATGCAGTAAGCTGTCTTGATTATGTATGCCTCTTTTGCCATGACCATTCCATCAATTCTAACAATGTAGAATTTCTTGTGCAGCTCGAGGGCCCGAAACCACCATTGATTGGCCAACAAGGATGACAATCGCACTTGGGATTACACGAGGATTGAACTACCTACATACCCAAGAAAATATAATTCATGGAAACCTCACATCAAGTAACATACTACTTGACGAGCAAACCAATGCCCACATTGCAGATTTTGGCCTTTCTAGGCTAATGACCGCTGCTGCCAGCACAAATGTGATTGCCACTGCAGGAACACTCGGCTACCGAGCACCAGAACTCTCAAAGCTAAAGAATGCCAGCACAAAGACTGATGTGTACAGCCTTGGAGTGATCATCCTGGAGCTCCTTACAGGAAAATCCCCAGGTGAGCCGATGAATGGCATGGACTTGCCCCAGTGGGTGGCATCCATTGTAAAAGAGGAATGGACTAATGAAGTCTTTGATTTGGAGCTCATGAGAGATACACCAACCATCAATGATGAGCTGCTTAACACTTTGAAATTAGCTCTTCATTGCGTTGATCCCTCACCTGCAGCACGCCCTGAAGTTCAGCAGGTTCTGCAGCAACTAGAAGAGATCAAGCCCGAGGTGGCTGCTGGTTCTGGTGATGATGGAGATAAAGTCCCACCAACAACTGAATAGAGTTTCTTCATTGTTTACCGCATTTAAGGGTGCAATACAATAAAGGGTTCACAGAAATTCATTATAGGAGAAAGAAAGAGAGAGATAGAGAGGGGGGCGGGGTTTACTCAACAGATTTATTGATTCTTATTATTATTTGCTGTTTCATATATGTAAATATAGGTTGTTTTGAATGAGTATTCTTTTTGTCTAAGACAATAAATGTATTCTTTGCAATTCATGATTAATGTTATTAAGAGAGCAAATATTTTATGTTGATTCCATTGACGGTCTCAGTGAAGTCTTCTTGCTGTTTAGTGAATGTAATCGCGGAAGTCTTCCATTGAAGGTTTTCGAAGTGTTTATGCTGTAAACAGTGGGTGAATGTTTTGGTTGTAATGGACAGCAAAGGCCCAGGATACCAAAGTCAACGCACCACAAACGTAAAAAGCAGAACAGCTGTTACTGTTTTAGCGGAAAAGCCCAAGCCACGCAAGGCCCGATGAAAACTGTGCCGGTTTGCGTGTTCAGGGGAGAGAAGCGAAACGCTTTCTAGCTCTTTTATCCGCCCCGACGCCTCTTTCCCTGAGGGTTCTCTGTTTTCTCTGAGATTTTATCGACGTCATGGACGATCTGGTATTGCAGAAAATAGCAATATCAGGGCCCACGTTGGCCTCCATGATCCAGCGGCTCTCCTCGTCTCCGGCCGACGTGGACGGTCTCCTCTTCGGCCACGTCACTTACATCGCCCCTTCCACCCTCCCTGACGATTCCGCCCAAACTCCCCCCGATTCCCAGCTCGTCGCCACAATCTCCAGCTTCCTTTCCTTCCCTTCCCTCCTCTCCTTCTACGACTCGCTCGGCCGAGTGGACTCATCCCGTCTCACCCCTCACCTCGACCACAAATCAATCATCGGGTGGTTCTCCTCTCGTCGGAAAACCCCCCTCCGCCCTTCCGTGCGCGAATTTTCCGTCTCTCGTTCTCTCTCCTCAATCCCCAATCTATCCCTCCCGGTCCAAGACGCTAATTTCAATTCCCATTTCTCTCCTTCGATTTTCCTCCTCTTCACCACTCCTATACAAGACCAATTCGTCCAAACCAACCAATATCGGGCCTTCCAGTTCCAATCGGCGAAGCTCCGTTTCAATCCGGTATCGATCGATATAGTCAACATTGGGCCTGCTTTTAGAGGACATTACGGGTCGTTTAGCCCGAACTCTGCGCTGCCCTTTTTGAACTGCGAGTTAAGGAGCTTAACGGCGATGAATGAAGATAGAACTGAGGAGAAGTTAACTGGGATGAAACAAGCGGCTAAGGATCAATCGGAGTTGGATATGTGCACGGAGGGAATGCAAATTGGGAGACTGAGCCGGTTGATTGGACCGGAAGCCGTTAATTACACGGCGGGATTAGAGGATTTATATCAGAAAATGCTTTCCAAAATTGAAAGCTTGGCCAGGCTCGTTGAAACCAGCTCAGCTAAGGTTCTTGAACAGGTGAGCTTCTTGGTAGTGTTTTTCCATGCTGGGTGCGGTTGAAGTCGGTTTCTTTGTGCATTTCAGGACATGTTTTCTAAATCAATTGTTGACAGGAAAGCCACAACAGGAAGTTAAGGTACAAAGTTGCTCGGTCTACCGGAGTTGAATGATTGCTTCCTGTTGATCATCCTCATGCCAGGTAATTAGCTTTTCTGAGTTGACTTAATTTTCCCAGAAATCATCCTACTTTATATTGCATTTTGTTAGATAATCAACATTTTTACCATTATTGTTGCATCACTTCATTTGGCTTAACTAATTTAGTAGCAGAGTGTATTGGTTACTTTCAAGGTTGAACTTTTTGTGTTGTGTTTGAAATGAACTTGGCACTAAGGATAGCATAAAACATTTTTTTTCCTTGATCAAATTTTGATATATGGTGCTGCTACCTTCCATGAAGCTTGACCTTGTTGTAGCGAATTGCAATGGTTTCTAATTTTGATTCCTGCCTTTTTTGTGAATGCTGATTAATTTTGGTATTTTCTAAATAGAGAAACTTGTGCCTTCTATATTTGTTGGTCACATTGCTGTGAAAAATTGTGTTTATGACTTTATGAAACAAAAACTAATATATGTATGATGAAGATTCTTAATCTTTAGGTGTAACATACAAAATGGTGAGGTGAGTTGCCTTGCCTTCAGTTTAGTTTCCCACAAGTGAGGATAAAGCAGTGGTACAGGGAATAGTTTAGAGCTGCATAACATGTATTTTGATGGCTCTTTACCTGAAATCTGTTTGCAAATGCAGAGGGCACACAGAATGTTGTGTTGTTCTGAGGCATTATGGTCCACAGGCATGCAAGATTTTTCTATCTATGTCTCAGAAATGTTATTCTGTTTCCCCACAATGGATAAGCAAGATTGTGATGGCAAAAATAAAATGAAAAGCTTAATTCTTATCATGTTTTTGTTGCAATCTCGTTATGGGTTTTATGAACTTTTTTTTTTGAAAAATTTTAATCAAATACAAGGCTTTATGAGTATCAAAACTTGATATGTAGGATGTAATGACTAAGAGCCTTAATTACCTGTCGTCCTACTGATTTTTCTTCTGTGGATTCTGCCCCTTAGCAGTTTCACTCTGTAGTCAGGTTTAACTCATTAAGAAATTTGGAGAAACTTTGTCACTATTAGCTTGGTGTGTACAATCACTTTCTTGTTTATGCCAAAGTGGTTTTTGTCAATATTAGTGCATATTGATTCTTGATAAGTTGATTGGCTAGATTTCATTGGACAAAATCCAAATAAAAAAGAGCTGAGAACAATTTGACTCTCCATTATTGGTTTCCTTCTGTCTTCTGTTTAGCTTATTGGTTTTCCTGCTGACTCTTTGAAGACAGAAATTCCTGATCTTGGAGCTGGCATATGAAAGATTATAGACTTCGGTGCTTCATAAGGTTGGGTTTCTCTATTGACGATCAAGCACTGAGCATGAGTATGATCGATTTATTCAACAGGTGCCGCCAATACCTCATGAATTCAAAAATTTTTCAGGTGGTCATTCAACCAAAGGACAGTTTTGAAAAGCTCGGCGCTGGACTTTGTATACTACCTATGATGTTGTGCCTTGTACATTGCTCTCTTTCTTCTGCATCTGCTCTTTAAATTTCTTTCTGTACTCTGGGACTCATGGTTTGTGAATTATGATAAGAGAAAGTGAATTCATTTTAGAAGACTTGATGTATTCCGATCCTGTCTTGTTAGGCATTGTCTCCCTATAACTTTTATCCAGCTTCTGACCCCATTTGGCATATCTAACTATCCAATGGAACTGTCTAAAAAATTTTGTTATTCTATGTTTAAAACTGTCGAGTTCATTGACAGAGACTTGGAAATTGATCCTAAAATGGAAAATTGCAGTCAAATCAAGTGAGATGGATGGATTCCTGTGAATTGCACTGCATCCTTTTCTTTGATCAACCTTATCCTTTGCCAAGAGCTGTCTCTGTCAGTCTGTCGAAGATTCTAAGATAATAACTAGGAAAGTAGATGGAAGCCAAGTGCGGGTTCTTGTCCTAGGCAGAAGTTTCTCAAGTAGTCACGCCCGCCCACAGGGACAAAGAGGAAGCGAATAGTACTACAAAATACCACTTCCTTCACGAGAAAAAATATTATAATACTAATAGCAATGATAGACAAAGCAGCCGTAATATCTACGACCAAAAGTACTAAAGAAAAATGGTTTTTAATACAACTTCCAGGATCAGGATCTGGTCAACAGCGTTGAAAACAGAGCCCTGTAAGCGAAAGACAATTCTTCCACGCCAAGAAAACGATGGGATCTACGTTGGTCGGGGTTTAGCCACGAGTCATCGCTCCGCTTATGACCCATACAAAAGACGCCACGTACGTCCCGCTGCTTTCCACTTCATGAACAACCAAAAAGACAAAAGTTTCACCCGAATGCTTCCCAAAAAGACAAGTTTTTCTTCGTTCCCAAGGAATCCTCAGCTTCGTCCTGGCTGACCCTGACCTCATCCCAATCGAAAACAGGGTATAAACGTTGGCTATTTCTCATATCTTCCAGACGGAGTAGTCACACATATAAACACCCAAAACAAAAGAAAGTTGAAAGGAACAACTTGCAAAGCCACACACAGCCACAGGCCGTCTGAGATTGTTCATGAGTGAGTTCCTGTTCCAATTTTCTGCTCTTTAACTTTCTATTTACTTTGAGGTTCCTGTTTTGGTACTTGAATCTCCAGAAAAACTGAATCAGGTATGAGTTCCCCTATGATTAGAAACAGCGGCTCTTCGGTTATGGAGGATGGTGTTAGAGCTCGTAATAAGAAGCCCCGGAGGAGAAGAAATGGACGTGAATCAGTAGAGGACACGATTGAGAAGTGGAAGAAGTACAACAACGACCAACTTCAACTTGGTGAAGAAGTTGGGCTCAAAAAGGTTGCTAAGGTTCCGGCCAAGGGTTCCAAAAAGGGGTGTATGCAAGGTAAAGGAGGGCCAGAGAACTCCAGATGCAAGTATAGAGGAGTAAGACAAAGGATTTGGGGCAAGTGGGTGGCAGAAATTCGACAACCGATAAACGGGGTTCGTGTAGGAAATAAAGGGAACAACAGGCTTTGGCTTGGAACGTTCTCTAACGCCATTGAAGCAGCTCTTGCTTATGATAAGGCTGCAAAGGCTATGTATGGTCCATACGCTCGCCTCAATTTCCCTGATCATTCCGAGGAATCAGCCGTGCATAACTCAAATAATGAGTCAGCTTCATCAACTAATGAAACTTGTTCGACTGAGTCTACTTCAATATCAAATTCGTTTGCTGAAAAAGCTAAGGAATCAAGTGTACATTACTCGTCCCCTGTAGAAGAACCTGAACTTCATGTAGTTGAAGAATCAAAGGTCTGTTTAGTGGATAAACCGATGGAGAAACGTGATTGTTCTCAAGTTTATATAAATGAGGAAGCAGGATGTATAGCAGAGGACACTGCAACAGAAACTAGAGGTACGGAATACAATTCAAGAAACGACTGCAAACCTTATAAAGAGCAGGGAGTTGAAGTTGAGACGTTAAAGGAAGCCATGGATCATGAACTTACAGAACTTATGAGACTTCACAACGACACAAATGATTACCTGCACAATGAGCTCAAAGATGAGGGATGCCAATTGAATATCAATTTTCTGGATTCTGATGATTATAATTTGCAGACACCATTTAAGAAGAAAGAAATGGAATCAGAAGTAGAACTATCGCAAAACATGTTATCAAGTGCTTACAGTGGCTTCAATTTTAGACCGAATTACATGGACAATGAAGAACAAGATGCGGGTATTTCAATTATTGACTTGGAGCCTTCTAATGATGTTAAAGTTGAGACGCCCGTAACAAGGGAAAACTGGAAATGTGAACTTGCTGGGAGTATTGAATCCATTGATTATAATATTTTCTCTGGTAAAGATGATAACTTGCAGACTGAGCTTACTGGTGGTAACCTCAGCTTAGGTTTTTGTTATAAGCCTTCAAGTGAAATGAAAGCAGAAGCGCCTGTACTAATGGAAGAAGTGGAGGTTGAACCTGGGGGATTTACTGATTTTAATAGCTATAAAGGTTTTGGTAATACTTATGATCACATGCCTTATGAGCCCACAGATATGATCTGCGAGCGACAAATGAATGCTACTACACCTACTGATTTCAAAGCTCAGACGCCTATAAATTCTGGTGGCTTCAACAGCTTCAAGGATAAATTGGACTTTCTGCATAGTTGGCCAGCAGAAGCCATAACTGATGTGAAGCCTTTTGCCTTGATTAGAAACGACAACTGCGGATTGAGACCGAAGGAAAGTTACAATTCTGACCAATTTGAGTCCTCTTCTACCAGCTACCCTGAAAGAGGTGGGTTGCAGGACCCCATAGCAGAGGCACAGGGTGGCTTCAACCAATATGAGACAGGCTTTGGTGAAGATTACAAGTTGGAATTTTCGAGGCCTGATGTTGATTTGGACTTGGGTACTGATTTATGGTTTCCTGAGCATGGATTCTAGGAATTTTGGGGCTTACTTAGCCCATGAAGATTGTGATCCTCAGTAGCTGCCTTGGATTGCAATAAAATCAAACATCTCATACATACTACACTTTGTCTCTCTTAGCAAATTTTGTCAGAAGCAATGTTATACTCTTGTGATTATTTAAGTTCATTGTTGTTTGAACCATTGTCTTTGTTTCAAGTTTTGTCTTCTTCCCTATGAATGTTTTCTCACATAGTTGCTCAGCAAGTAAATTCTTTTCTCTTCTGTGTGAAGGGTCATTTTCTCAGTATCTCACGTCACACCACAATTTTCACAATAAAGTAAAAGAAATAGACATCACATTTTCTATTGATTGATGAAAAAACAGTAAAATGTGGAGCCACTGTCAAGGAAAATATGAATGAAATATACAATAAGCTGTAAACAAATTTACAATGCTGATTATGCCATTGAAAAAAGAGAAAATGCAGCTTCTAATGGGGTCAACCCTATCTTAAGTCTGGTCGAGCAGCTTCTAAAATCTACTCATGTTGAATCCAATTAGCCTCGCTAAAGTTAAGTGGTCTTTGAAGTTCGAATGCTGCGGCACTCTCTCATGAGTGATACTTTTGCCACCGCCACCACTTTCCCATGTCCACCCTGAAAGCGTTTAACATCTGAAACTGATAACAGCAAAGCTTTGGCCAGGCAACTTAAGGCATTCTTATCCATTTCTACTCTCCATATCAGAATAAATCATTTTCCATGGTCCCGTTTTTGTGCCCAACCTAACATTAAACAGTTCAGTCTGACAAGATATTTCAAATTATGATTTGAAAAGCTTTTCCAACATTCAATTACTGTGATAATGTAAGAAAAGGATATTGCCTCCCTAATAATCGGAAACCAAATTACCTCCAAATTCCAGCTACCACACGCAAAGCCATGAAGAGAAATAAGCCTGTCCAGACTCCAGCAAGACTGAACACAGGAGCAGCCACAAGTAGAAACGCTGATGAGATTAATCCGACTAGAACCTACCAATCACATATGGGAAGCTTAGGGAGGATAAAAACATATAGTTTGCCAACGATTAGTAGCAAATGCAACTTTGTCAAACATTAGTAAGAAAGGATGTTAAAGAACCATAGAGACGGCAGCATATTCATAGTCCGAAACTCCATAGTAGAGCCCATCAAGTACAAAAGCAATAGCATTCACTGGCTGAGAGCTGGCAACAAACTGCAAAATAGTATCAATGTCAGATATGTCTGACACTCAAGAGCCTCAATCACGACACATGATGCATATCCCAGGAAATCCAAAACATAAAGATGCTTTGTCCAATGTGATTACGCGATACATTTCATTCGGTATATGAGACCAAAAAGCAATGTAAAAGAAATGATGTCATGCTTATAAGAAACTGATCTATTAAGGACCAAATATGACAAGTCTGATCCCTTGAGCAGAAAGCTTGAAGATACTCTCGCTTAGAAAGGAGCAACTTCAGGCCAGTACACTGTCGGATTTTTCTGCAAGCTAAACTCAATGCGAAGAGGCAGCAGAGACAATATTTGGAAGAAAATATGGTCTAATCTTGCACCACACCGGATTGAAATGTTCTGCTGGCAGATTTTGCATGAGAAGGTGGCAGTCAAGTATGAACTTTTGAGAAGAGGGCTACACAATCAGGAAACAGCTGGCTGTGTCCTTTGAAAAAAAGACTTGGGGGAAGGTTAACCATTTGTTTCTTCACTGTGAGGTGGTGTGGCAAGTGTGGATGAGATGGAGTGCTGAATGGGGAGTTTGTTGGGTGGTTCCTGGCTGATTGAGAGAGTTTTTTGAAATCTGGAACAACACTGCTCTTAGGGAAGGTGAAGTTCAAGTGTGGGCAATGGTGTTTTATGCAATCTCTTGGTCAGTATGGCTCCAAAGGAATGAAGTTGTTTTTAGAGGAGTTAATTGGGATGCTAACCAGGTTTGGGAAAATAGCAAGTTGAGAGTTGCGGTGTGGGCCAAAGCCAAATGGCCTCATAAGAATGGTTCGACAATTGATACTTATCGGAACCCTTCACTTGGGGCAGCAATAACACAACTAAAACAAGGTAGAAAGGCAAATGGATGGGCTACACCAGCTCTGAGGGAAATGAAATTTAATGTTGATGAAGCCACAAAAGACAGCCCTGGAGAGTCCGGAATAGGGGGGGTGATGAGAGATGAACATGGACACATTAAAATCATGTTTTCCAAATCCATAGGGGTGGGGGATGCTAACTTGGCTGAAATTATAGCTATAAGGGAGGCGTTCATTCTCTTTATAGCTTCCAAATGGGGACAAACGAAGTCGTTGATTATTGAGAGGGACTCAAGCAATGCAGTCAAATGGGTGAATCAGCCGACCAAAGGGCCATGGAGATTACAGAAGTGGATCCTTCACGTTGAGAGATTGAAGAGAGAAGTGATAAGCTGGCAGATTAACCACACGTTTGGAGGGAATAATCAGTTGGCTGATAGACTGGCCAAAGCAGGAATTCAACGTGTACAGGATCTTATCAATGAGCTGGACTAGAGTGGGTGACAATGAGTATGCGAAAGTTTTGTTCAGATACTTTTTCATGATGCTGCAGTGGGTGGTTTTATCAGGTTGGAGATGCTTTTACTTGATTTTGTGTGTTTTTGGGATCTGTGGCTTTTTGGTTTTCACATCCTTATGTTGGGATGACTCTGCTAGGAAGACCCTTTGGTGGCTGAATGTGGTCTAGGTTTTGTAGAGATTGATGTTTTTGGACTTCCTTTATTGTTTTGAGTATGAATATGATGTGTACTGGACAGTCAGTTGCCTACTTTGTTCTTAGGCTTAGGAGGTTATGCTTGTATATTGAAAGAGTTCAGAGAGGGTTTTTTGTGTACATGGCTTTTGAGGGCTACCCGGGAGGTATAGGGAGGCCAGGATTCCCCTCCTTTTTGTATAGATTTTTGGGTACAGGGCATGTGGTGTTGATTCAGGGAGGTTACCTTCTAAGTGAAGAGTAACAGATTTGAACTGCTTGTTTTTTCCCAGAGATAAACCTGTTTGGTTTCCTCTGATCTGAATACATTATTAACTTTCAAAAAAAAAAAGGTACATAATAATTCTGAAAGTGGCTTCACACTCATTAATAACCAACAATCCAGAAGTTTTTAGAGCATTCTGATGGTTAATCAGAATCTATTCAAAAAGTATCACAAAAGTGTATATGAGGCAGTCACTTACCAGAGTACCTGACAAGGCAATTTGGAGAACTTCTGAATCTGTGCTAAATAAGCCAGAAAATGCTCCAAATCCAAGGAATAAGAAGACAGCCAACGAAAATCCTGTTCCTAAACCAATCTGCTTGACAATCAAGAGACGAGATAATAAAACTGGTTCAGTTACATAAAAAGTAAATAAAATTTAAAATAAAAATGTAGAAGTTGGTTTTATAAACCAGTAGAACACTGTAAATCACTCGGCGAGCTTGTTGATAATTTTCTTGGGAGTAATCAGTGGCAAGAAGAGCCTGTTACAGAAACAATATGATGAATGAAAAGTAGTTTCATAGAAATCCATTCAGCAAGTTCCATTTAATGCTACTTAACATGGATGCCAATTGCCACCAGTATCCTACATTTGGTTCTCCCGCTAAAGATAGTTAGAAACACACAGGACATGCTACCTGACCAGAAAGTGCTAAAGCATCAGTAAGCAAAGATACTGCCAACCAAACTTGTATGCAAATCTGATGACCAGCCATAGGAATAGGGCCCTGCCTAGCTGCCAGAGATGTTGCAAGGGTGAGAGTTCCAAGAGTGGCTATTGTCCTGACAATGAGAAGTCCACCTGCATATACCATAACCATTTCCATACTTAAAATTTGGCTGTTTCACACTGGAAGTATTTTACAGGATGTATGTTGTTAAAATTTGTTTTATGTAGCTTAATATAAGAAAAAGGTAGGCAGATAGTGAAAGTACGTAATATCAGCATAAAAATAACAACTAACGCTAGTCTTAATCTCAGGACATTATATGACTAAGATATTCTAACTTAAAATAGAATCATTATCAGTGTAAGAAAGGACTAGGTTTCACTATTATATCAGTGGAGCTGCAAAGTACTTGAGCTATTAATTTAAAACCTCCTAAATCTGATAAATTTGTACGACATGCATCAATGGTCCCAAAGTAGCTATCAGCTTTTTTTGCTGCAATTTTATTCCATACAATCTTGGCCAGTTGATCTATTGTTACAGTTCCAAAATAGAATTTCCTGTTATTTTTTGCAAGTTCAATATCTTCAAATGACTATTTACTTTAAAATTAACAGACTAAGAGAATCCTAGGACAAGTCAAAGGAAATTTAACATCGCTTAAATTAGCTGGCAAGAAATGTACCAGATTTTATATATAGGGCGACTTTTCTCCAATCAACACTAGGAGAGATCAGTACAACTTTCCCATTCAACTCCCAGAGAAGAATAATGGCTATCAAATATCTAGTTACAAATAAATGAAATGAATTTAGTAGAAGTAAAATATCAAAATAACTTCCAAAGTTGGCAGAAATATTATGAGCCAAGTACACTAGTATCATTAAGTTTACCACATTATTGACGTACTCAGAAGTCACAGTAGCAACTGCAGCACCACCAACGCCAAAACCAATGGGAAATATCAAAATTGCATCCAATATTGCATTCAGTAAGTTGCCTGCACCTGTTAATCCGAAGGAAAATTAGCTTTACTCAGTAACTACTATATGCATCAAGACAATAACTAACCTACTTGCATGACTAAATTAGAGTAATATTTGGATATGGAAAAATGCTATTTTATCCTTTGTTCTTAATTTTGCACTCAGTATTTCAAGAAGTTTGGTTCGTCTTGAACAAAATCAACCATAGTGGCAAACTGGCAATTATGTTTGTGAACTAATGAGTTACAAAATAATGAGAGAAGTTGAAATTGGATATGTTAAGAGGAAGAATGAAAAAGATAAAGATAAAAATGTAGCCTATCACTGCTCATCTTTACAAACTAACTTTTTGGAATCTTTCTCTATTATTGACTATTGGCTGGGAACTGGGTCTAGCAATTCTTAAACCACTGAAAGCTTTTCATTTCCTCATATGCTAATAAGTAATTGATTTCTGCAGAGAACATCTGGCTAGGTTTAGATTCCATAAAAGGCGCAGGATGTGTTTCAGTGTAACACACTGCAAATGAGCATCAAAGAGGCCCCCAGAGAGGATTTAATTTTAAAACAGAAGGCATGTTGCAATACTTGCCAATGGCGTACAAAGGTGTCTTGGTATCCTTAAATCCACGAAAAGTGCCTTGAGCAGCAAGTGCAATTACAATTGGCGGGGCACCAAAGGCCCTCCAGGAGAGAAACTGCTCAGCTGGTCCACGCATTGGTGAATCCTATGAAATAAGGAAAGAAAAAAAATGGAATAAGATATATAGAATTAGAGCATTAACATTTAAAAAAAAAAGATAATAAATCCATAATTAGCTAGCCTGACATACAACAGGTATACCCATGATATTCAATAAGAAACCCGAGCCAACTGAGAGTGCAACAGCTTCTGCAATGCCAAGGCCAGCAGCAAGTGCCAGGGAAGTGGATACTGAGGGAAGAACTTTCTTGCCTTGATGCTCAAATTCACCATCTTAATCATAACCAAAAGCCATCATTAACTAAAAGTTTCAACCAAAAAATATCATCATAGAATTGCACATGCTTATTAGCTTTTCGACTGAAATTACCATTACTGTTTTTACCAATCAATGCTTGCTCTTCAGCAACAAAGGACGTGGTGATATTAAGTAAAGGAACATTAAACAACTTTGACACGAGATTGAATATTGATACTGATACCCCAACCGCCGCCAATTCAACCGACCCTGCACCAGAAAATCCAATAAACTCATCAGCCGTTGTTTTTATTTTTAGGGGAAATTCCAAATTCATAGTTCAACAAAGGTAAATACCCAAATGGCCAACAAAGGCTGTATCGACAAGTGAAGCAATGGGGTCGGCAGCCAAAGCCAACGCAGCAGGTAATGCAATTGACAGAATCTCTAATCCAAGCTCATCTATCTTAAACCCATCTCTGCAAACACCACCCCAACCCCAAAAAAAAGGAGGCTCAAATATTTAAATTTCAGGAACACATCAAGCCTAACATATATTAGCTGTGACAAAACTGTACCTTAACCGGCGAAAGAGAAGCGAAAAAGTCGGGTCAGAGTCAGCAATACCAACAGGTTTGGAAGGGAGACGGGATCGAGATTTTTCAGGTTGAACATTTTGTTGTTGGGGTGAGGTTTTGAGCGAAGTGGTGGCGTTCTTGTGCTTTGAGGACTTAGGAAGAATTGGAGTACAGAGTGAGAAACTGCGGTTCCTGGAGAGTTTGTGAGGCTTGAGAAAAGGGTGTTTCGCCGCATTGAATTTAGAACGAAAGTGAGAGAGGGTGGCAGCCATTTTTGTCCAAGCTGCCTTCCTCTTTCCACTCCGAGAACCGAGCGAGAGCACTTTGAATCCTAGTGACGATGTCTAGGAGCCATATGTTTTCTCAGGTTTTTTGTTGCCTGGCGGTGGTGTCAACTGAATTTTAACGGCCACAGGGTTTGCCCTTTGCCATATTATCTTTAAGCGGGCATGTCTTTTTGACTTTTGGTTTACTTGCTTCGCTTTCTCGGCCTGGTTGCTCAGCCCATTTGCTATTGGGTTAGGATACAGGTTTACTGTTTACACGATCTGGGCCATTTGAATCTTTGCCTGTGCCTCTTATTTTTCCTTACCACAAGCTAAGAAGTGATGCAAGTTTTAAATTCATTTCCATGCCATGAATGAGGAAGCTAGAAGATTAAGGAGACAGCCCCCAGTTACCATTGGAGTAAGGAAAATAAAGAGGTGAGCAATGAACTATATTCGATTGATTGACACATGTCTTTCTTCTTTCGACAGGAACTTGGGGCAGAAAACCGGGGGTTTCAGGATTTCAGTATATGCTAGTGTTTTTTTTACCTTGTTGATAAAGTCCCAAGTCCAACTTACGACTTTCTTCTCTCTCTCAGGTTTCTGTCAGGGTAGCTAGCATTCATAACTGACATTCGATGAAATACCAAACAAAGGGAAATAAATATATATGATATGATTTTAGCCACACACCCTAGTTTCCAAAAGATAAAAGAAAGAAAGGAGCCTCAAGTCTGGGACAAATGTAGTCAGGTCATGCATCCTTGTCACATTGGTCAGTTCTTATCTGGGAAAAAGAGGCAAAAGTTTTGAAAGCCCACAAATTTTTTCCTCAGATGATAATAATAACAATAATAATAAAAGCTCAAAAATTCAAATGCCAGGGTTACTCTATTATTCCAGTTACACGGATGGACCATGGTGACAGATAGGCAAAACTCTGACTGCTTGCAACTATTGGTGCACATGGTTGTAAGCAATTCATGCACTATATGTTCACGTTTATTGAAAAGAAAAACAAAAACAAAAAGTGGACATGGCAACTTTTCACTTGACTTGCGCCCTATGCAACTGAGGATGTCTGCAATCCCTTGTATCAACAAGTTGAGGTTATTCATTATTCAATAGGACTTGGAATAGAAAAAATGGAAAAAATCCCTGAATCCCATATCATGCCAACCCCATTTGTTGGAGTAGAGCGAATGCTGGCTGCCTGGAGGAGAATGGCTGGCCGCTTGCATGGTAAGGCTAGCAAGAGGAGTTCCTGCAGAGGCACATGGCAAGCCTTGAATCTCATTCAATGCCACTGTTAGCAAAAGACAAAAGGGTTTTCATGATATTTTTAAGTGGATAATCAGTCTTGTTCAATACCTCATAACAGTGTTGAATTATGATATGATCAGAGTGTCTCGAAATACATTAGGGTAACAAGACTCGAATCTAACACAAATTATTGGAAAAAGACAAAAATATCAATCCAGAATGACACAGTTTGCATGTTACTGAGGTTAAGTCAAACTAGCGAACTTTTCTTTCAAACAAAAATTCTAAGAAAATACAAGCACTGAGTGACCCCCCCGCTGCCATGTTCAGGCATCAATATGCAAAGCGAGAGAGGCATCAGCTTCAGTTGTCCTTTAACAAGTATGAGGACCTTGTTTGTCACATTTTCCAATAATTGAAAAGAAGCCATGGCAATAGAGAAAACAAAGGGAAAAAAAATTCAGCACTAGTGTTTTTTTAGTGGTAGCAGAAAAGGAAGCGTGGAAATACAGTCACCTGGAAGTGGGATTAAAAATATCCGAAAGTTCGGAAAGAGTACAGATATTGCAAAAAATGAGGCAGATGAAGAAAGGGACCGTGGCTTACACGAAGTTGAGAAACAAGTCAAAGCCTCCCTCTCCAACTCCTCTTCTGCAAAGGATTAGGTCCTGCAACAACCCCCCCCCCCCCCCCCCCCCCCCCCCCTTTTTTTTTTTTCTTTTCCATTGCAATGAGGGTAAAGGAAAACTAGCGGCCAAAATCAGGTTCCATGGATGTTGCCAATTGCCATTGGAGATCCACGGAAAATCATCAGAAGCCACATATGTAATAGATGTTAGAATCAGATATATGTTATAAACAAACGACAATAACGAAAAAACCAACAAACAGAACAGGGCAAACCAAAACTGTTTTTCGTTTGTCTAACCAAGATGCTTACGGAACTAAACGAAAAATGAAATTAATCACTCATTCTCTTCAAGATCTTTCAGTGCTTCTTATTGTTTGAAGAGAAGAAACGGTAGTCGAGAAAGCTCAGACATTTTATAAAGAAAGAAACCAACAACCTTGATAAAATTTGCTACCAAGATTGGTAGAGCCTAGAGAGGTGAAGATGATGATGGAGGAGGAAATGCAGCAGCACTATGTACCCCACACGAATCTTTCTTCATTTCTCGGACTGAGAGACAGAGCAAGAGCAAGAAGAACCGATGAAACTCAGGATGGATAGCGCTAATGAGGATCAGATTATACAATCCATAAGATTCAAGATCATCAATGGCGCTATCCCTCCTGAGCTTAACAGGCTCTTCTATACTAAAAAACATATCTTCTGCTTTATGTCATAGCTTCAGAAACAAAAACAAGTTCCCGGAGCAAGGCCAAACAAACCAAGTAAAAAAAAAGAGGGTAAACCCCGGTTAATGGTCTGCTCAGGTAATGTTGGTGAGGGAGTTAAAAGAAGAGCGGCCTGTATTTATAGCAGCTGAGGGAGAGAACGTGGGGGGTGAGAAATGCAGACAAACGTCACCTCCTCCTGGAGCCATGAGAAAGCTTGACTAACTTAAAACTCTTTTATTTGACAATGTGGGGAGGGACGGATTTGATATGTATATTATTACTTTTCTTTGCCTCGTCTTTTTAATAACTCTGCCGACTACGGTACTAGAGGAAATTGTACATGAAAAATCCATCTTTTGGCTCACAAATGGGACCGTATTTTTGCCATAATTGTACATTAATTGCACTGTTTCTTTGCTTTTGTTTTTTATTTATTTCTCTTCTTCTTCTGCTGCTGCTGCTGAATTTTCAAAGGCTACCCAACACTTCTTTCTACCCTTCATGATTACTTCTCCTTTTCGGTTAATCTTCTGATTAATGATTATGATCTTACATAATGTAGTTTTAATCATCTTTTTTTTCCAACAGAAACTCTAGCCATGATGAAGGGTGTCTTCATCTTTGCTTGTTCTCAACTCTGCCCTGCTAAACCTAACAGGATTGGTTCAACAGCCCACCAGTACCTGCTTCCATTGGCTGTAAAAAAACTTGCCTACATGGAAAATCTTTCTCAACTTTGGTTCAATTCCAGCATTGAACACAATTTTCAGACTAATTTGCAGAACTTCTCGAGTACTTTGATCATTGCCATCTCCATTAATGGAAAAAGATGTGATTGTAATGCAATTTTACAATGTGGGCCTCTGTCTACACCACTTTAAAAAAATCTATTATCATTGAGAGACTGTTTCCTAATTGTTTGGTGTTGCAGAAAACAACTTTATTATATTTGGGAAGTTTCCTTCTCTATGATAATAACATTGACCCAACATGTTTTTTGCTTCGAGCATTCCCATAACCTCACCATTGTCAAATTTTTTGGTCACTCCTGTTCTGAGTAGATCATGACACATTCCTACTGTAAAAAAAGTCCAAGGGGTAACAAGAAAATGAAGAGAAACCCTTCACTGTTTTATGATGAATGTCGATGAATCAAGTCAAATCAATTTTGTTCTTCTACGTGTAAATGATTTTTCAAACTAATAATACGAAATTCTCAACCTCGATTTGATTGATTAGGGTATTGGGAGGAGTAGCATTATTTGCTCTTATTAATATTCATTTCGATTAATTCGATTTTTTGAATAAAAATAAAAAGTTATCATTACATTACGTGTTTAGATTTTGATGTAAAACATACAAAATAAAAATACGAGTGTATATACACTTGACATATGCAACATATACGAATTTGGCATTATCAATCATGACATTGCTTTTTTTTCATGCAAAACTTGTCAATGATGGCATTGAATTCGTTCTCACCAAACCTCCTTGTTATGGCAAGAGGTAATTTGCATTCAGCCAGCTGCTCTGAGTCCCCAGTGGCTCTCTCTCTTCGTGACATACCTGCCATCATCAAGCACTTCTCTTTCTTTTTTCTCATATTCTTGATAAAATAACACGTCAACATGCAGCATGTTTCTGATACAATTAGCAAACACAAAATCTGACAAATTTGCATGCTAAGGTCAGCTTTCATGCCTCAAACTGAAACAAAACTCTGTCGTACATCTTCACAAAAAGCTCTTCGAGGATGAAAATTACCACTAGTAAAACCAACAGAAGATTTTAGTAAATAGATTGCAGAGAGGGGAGCTTGCAGCAGGACATTTAAGCAGGCTGATTCGGGTGCGGTGGAGCTGGTAGAAGTGGCCAGGGAGTAATATTGGGGAAACACCAGGGTTGACATTGTAATACAACCATTTATGGGAAAATCCCAAATTCCAATTTTGAAGTCGTCAATGTACCAGAAAAATGAACACTCCACGGACTCGGAGGGACGCCTCGGAAATTGGACCGTTTCTATTTAATTTTGATTTCGACTTCTTAGGTACAATGCCCCCAGCCAAGTGAGAGCTGGGAAGGGTCCGGAACCAGACCCTCTTCGCGGTTACCAAGACACATTCTTTTGCAGCTAATTGAAGGAATCTCATGTTTTCTTTTTCATATATTTTTCCCTTCTACATACATCTTTCATCCTGTTATGCTACACTAATCTATGCTCAATGTATGATTCAGATTCACTGACGGAAGCTCATGAGGATGCCATTTTATGCTCATAAGAAAGGGTGCAAGGAGGGCGTTTTGGTCCAAGTACAATCCTTTCGAACCTAATGGTCATGTGCCATGGAAGCAAAAATCTAGCTTTTGGGGCTTGGAAAACTTTAATGACGCCACCTGCCATACTGCTACAGGTGCAGAAATGGTCGCTCGCTGCACCTTCTACTCACTGGTCATAGCACTAAACCTGCCAGGGGAGGGCGGAATCCCTGTCCACAGGATCAAACCCCGTGTTAACATCGGACGGCTTTCAAGAACCCATGCGCATTTTCTACAGTTTTGCCAGCCATTTTCCAAGCAAGAATGGGTGATTGGTTGGGTGGCGGAGGAAGTCAAACGAGTAAAGAGAAAGGCTCCCGCAAACTGGGTCTGACCTCATTTTTGTCGTGGTTAGGGACCGAGGTCGAGCCTCATTGTTCATCTTTCGAATTGTTCGAACATATCTAGTTACTATCGCTTTCCCATCCGAATAAACTTGACCATCTTTTTCTCTATGTCTTATATTTGCACATTGCTTAGCAAATCTAATCCAACTGGCAATCATATTTTTCTCTATGTCGCCTAATGTAGACTTTGCACACATGCACCGAAGGTGGGCGCGGAGGGGATCTTCCTTTACGCAACAAAGGCATGTAGCTTTGCTTTACACTTTTTCTTCAAGGAACATAATGCTTCGAATTTCTCATATTTTTGTTCTTAAAATTTTAAGACGAATATTATATGTTCGGATTGTTTTTTTTTAATCATCGTGCCAATTCTTTTCTTCACATGTAAATACACTATTAACAATTAACGTAACACGTGATAATTTATTACAAAAAAATTAACAAATGAAAATAATGTTCAGTTTGATGCTACATCGTAATTTTAAAACCAACATTTAATTTAGAATTAATTCTGTTTACACTTTTTAGTTTATTATTTGTTGGCCTTCTCGTTTTTAAAAAGAGTTTAATGGTAATTGGTCAAAGGGTGGGCTGAAAAAACGGGGTTTTGGTGCAGACGGCCGGGCCTGCCTTTGTGAAAGGATTGCGGTGATAGGTGGTAGTCACATCATGGCCTTTTGATTCGTTCTGAATCCGCCACGTGGGGACCAGACATCCAGAGATTAACACTCGGGGGCCCATCGTTTTGATTCGGGCCGCACCAGCATTTCCCAATTCCTGCCCCATTGGGCCATTCCCCATCCGTAACAAGTAAATAATAAGTATGCATTTATATTTACAAACGCAATATGTACAATATCATTTATTATTATTCTCATCTTCTCCATATATATATATATATATGTCTCTCTCTTCTAATACAAAATTTTTAATTTTAATATATTTTATATTACAATAAGACACTCATCTCCCTGAGTTAGACATCTCAACATATTTAATTACCAATTTTCACAAAAATGAACAATAGTTTCATAGGTCCTTGGGGAATGAGGCATAAATGTGATGGCAATGGGTGAAATGGGAAAGAAGGGCCCGCACCCGACATAATTTTTGGTGAATATATTTGGGGACCGGACTTTGTTGATGCGAGTAATGCCACCCAACGCCAGGTCCAGGGTTAGGGTTCTGGTTCTGGATGAGATAAGGCGAAGGTCCCCCGGCCCCCAGTCCCCCCCTCCCCACCTTATTAATCTGACGCAATGATTATACGCTGTACCTACTCGCACACCATCAACCTTTGAATCGAGCACACATGGTGATTGACTATTTTTCTTCCCATTTTCCCCCAAACCAAACAAATCCTTGCTTCTGCCCCACCCTCCACTATTCCATGACAAAGGATCGTGTGATTTCCAAGGTTTTCACATGCTTTTGGTAAAAGAGGGTGATAGATTTCATGGGTCCGCACTCTTTAGCCCATGAGCTGTCTCTTCGATACTATTAGATTATTTCTTCAAGCATTGCCATGGAAGAATCTATATCTCAACATTCTCATCTTTGGCTTTTATGTTGTCGTTTTTTATTTTCCCGATCAATAGTCGAGATTCCAGTAATTCATTTTGTTTTTATTTACCTCCAGTTGCATTTGATCCAAAAGCAACATTTTACCCATCTCTCAACATCTTAACATGACACAAGGATAACATTGAGTTCAATGGATTTAAATTTAAAATTATTTTAATTTGTTTAAATACGGGTTAAACTTTCTTGATTTGTATATGTAATTTATTTAATTAATCATGTTATAGGGTCAATTCATATAATATGATTTGTTTAATTCATTTATGATACTCATTTAAATAAATTAATTGTATTTAAATGAGTTTATTGAATACTAATTATATCGTGTCATGTAAAACTAACGATTTTGTTTGATTATATAAATTATACAATCATAACAATAAAATGTATAATTGTTTTTAACGATTTTGTTTTACTCATGTAATGCTATTTATTTTCCTATCACAAAAGAATCTCGATACAAAAAATAAATTATTTACTTAACTTAATAAATAATTAAAATAATAAATAACATTTTATGAACATTTATTCACTAAAAGTAATCGAATAGTCTAACTTTAAGACATGTTATCATTTGTCATAAAAAATCAATCGAGCTATCTAAGAGCCATACACTCTAAGATTACTAAAACACAGGAAATAATGTTATTTTGTTTTAAGATAATAAATATTAGTTTTATGAGTATTTATTTATTAAAAATAATCAAGCAATCGAACTTTTAGACATGTCAATATTTGTATCATGGAATTAAGACTCATTTAATTAATCAATTAATTTCAAATCTAAACTTAGAATATAGTATAATTTTATTAAATTATATGGTATTTTAGCATATAAATTTATAAAAAAAATTAACTACTTAAAATTCATTGCATAATTTTATTTTGAAATCAAATTCAAATGGTTTCCGGGTCGAAGAGCAATTATTTGGCCTAACGCCATTAATGAAATGGGCTGAAAAGCCCAAGTCAAGATGAGTGTAATATTGTTCGGGTCGAGGAAGCCCAAAATTTACCCTCCATAGCAAATTAAGTTCCCGCCTTCCCGAAAAGAAGAAAACTCTGATAAAGAAGAAAAAGTTTCAAAATGTTAATAGCCAAACACCAGCGGCATCCAAGGGAAGCCTTTAAGCGAAATCAGGAAAATGTCGACGTGGCAGATATTCTCTGACGCCGGAAACGATTTCCGGTGGGAGGTTTCCGGTCGTATCCTCCCATCTAAACCAGACGATGAGCCGAACCGCGCTCCTGTTCCTCCACTCCCTTCCATGGCCGATCTCCTGCTTCAAGGTAATAGGTCTCTGAACGGTTTTCACATGTATAGTTTACTTATTTTGCTCTGAGATTTTTGTTGGAACCAAACACAGGATGCTCGAAGCTTATTGAGAACGGAGATGCAGGAGTCAGGAACTGTCCGATGTTTAGAACAGGATTAGGTAAATCGGTGGCTTTGAAAGAGTCTTCCATTGCAAAAGCATTGTCTATTCTTGGCGACGATGACGTTGGCACTGCTGTTACTTCAAGTAAACGCTTCTCTCTCTCTCTCTTTTCCTTTAATAATGTGCATCTGGCTTTTCATATATTAATTTTGAGCTTTATATGTTTAAAGAATCTGTGATTTGGGCTTTTCTGTTAATATCTCAAAATTTGGAGCTGAAGAAAAATCATGAAAACTATAACTGTTGAATTTATGTTTCGAATGATTTCTCTAGTTTATAGGAACGAAACAGCGGTCACTAAAAAATCATTAAATGTATTCACTGTTAATGGATAAAGATGGTTGTACAGTTGCGGAACCAGCTCCTTTTTTTGACTTATCTGCTGCACAGGGGAAGTGGTTCCCGGAAACAATGGATTCGGCTGCTCTAACTCTCTTTTTCAAACGGGCTCTGGGAAAATGGTTAACATATCTTCAGCTGGTTTGGTCAGAGCTAAGACATTGCTGGGACTGGAACAAGATAATGAGCATCACAGTTTTGAAGGTTTTCAACATCCAAAGAAGTTACCTGCAACTAATGAACCTTGTGGGTGGCAAAGTTTTTCTCATTCAGAGAAAAAAGAAGGTTTACGAAATACTGGGGTTGCGGATTTTTTTTCAGAATCAAGGCACTTGTTAAACTCTAGGAATGGTTTTGTAGGAAGTACAGTAGGCAGTGAAAATGACTCAACGCCAGTGCATTCCAAAGAGTTTGATTCAGCTCCCAAGCCACCTCCAATCAAGTTTCATACTGCTGGTGGAAGGTCGTTATCAGTTTCAAGTGATGCATTGAAGCGTGCAAGGAGTCTTCTTGGTGATCCAGAGCTAGGGAATTTCTTTGGTGAAGTAGAAGAAGAGGTTCCACCGTTTACTGTTTCAGAGGAAAAGTTTAATGATGCTTCATCAAACAAGGAAAACCATTTTTTCACTTCCTTTTCCCTTCAAGGAACAATAAAGAGTAAAGATACATCCAAGGATTTTATATCTCCACTGAAAGCATCTTTCAAGCAAATGAGGTCCATATTTAATTCAGAAAAAATATGTTGTGGGAGTAACTTGATTGACAAATTTGATGCAGTTGGCAAATTTGATGCAGTTGGAAATTCTAATGCATGTGTGTCGACCACCAATATGCCTTCTGCTCAGAAGCCTTTAAGCAATAGTACTTCTGAGAAAAATTTGGTAACGAACATTTCGTTGCCAAGGCTTGGAAAGTCATTTGGCGGCCCATTGGCTGATATTTCAAATAACATTGTCACATCTCAAACAAATAACAAACGGATTATGACTGAGAAGAAGCGAATTGGAAGATCAAGTTTTATTTCTCCATACAAGAGACCCCGCTGTTCTGAATTCTCTACTCCATTGAATAAAGGTGTTTCCTTTGTAGGTAATGGTAATTTTATCAAGCCTTAAAAACTTGTTTTACTTTTATCATCTTGGTTTGTGCTCCTTGATACATGCTTTTCATCAGCTTTATCTGCTTCATCAGATGATCATTCATGTTGCAAAAGAACAGTTTCCACTAAATATCCATTTCAAGTGCCAAGAGTATATATGAAGGAATATTTTGCAGTGCCTCCATCAGCCTGCAGCATGGTACACAGCCTGTCAGAGCTATTCATTGCTTTCAAGAAATTGATTCATTTCTCAGCATTGACACCTGTTTATATTCCTGAATTGATTTAGTTGGAGTGTTTGTCAGACCAAGAGAAACAGATCAAACCAGACAATGCAATTAAGTACATGTTTAAAGATGAATCTGGCTTAAGTCGCATTGGGGCAGAAGCTTTTTATGACATGTTGGCTCATTCTGGAGCTTCTATGCAATACATTTGTAAAGAGTAATTGCCTCTTCCTCTTCTCCATGCCTGCTTCATATGTTTACTACTTAAACCTTATTATTATGATTTCCATGTGCTACAATAAGTTATGCATAAATTGATGCTTTTGGTTGCTTGCTCACAGTTGGGCTATACCTGCAAGTACTGTTTATCATCTGCATTCAGCAATGTATTTATGTATGCATTAAACCATTCCGGTTACACTTGTACACATGTCTAGGTGGGTTGCAAATCACTATAAGTGGATTGTCTGGAAACTTGTGTGTTATGAGAGGTGCTATCCTTCCAAATGTGCTGGAAAATTTTTGACTATCTCCAATGTCCTCGAGGAACTAAAGTACAGGTATTAAAATACAGTGAGTAATATGTTTGCCTCTGAACTTTGGTTTGACATGATATTTATGAAAACAATTTATGATCCATTTTTCTAGATACGATAGGGAAGTAAATCATGCACACCGTTCTGCAATAAAAAGAATACTTGAAGGGGATGCTTCGCCTTCTACAATGTTGGTACTATGCATTTCAAATATTCAGTCAAATTCTGAACCAAAGATGGAGACAAATCTATTGATTACAAATGGAGCTGATAATAGCGGTAATGCAAAAGTGGAACTAACAGATGGGTGGTAAGCAAATTCCCATTTTAATGCTTATGCTACATTAATTTTTTTTTTTTTGCATGTAAAAGATACCTTGGCTTACAGGTATTCAATGGATGCTGTTTTGGATGTATTGCTATCAAAGCAGCTTGCTGCTGGAAAGTTATTTGTGGGACAGAAACTTCGGGTAAATTGTTCATTTGCGTTTCAATTTCCCCTCTTCAATTAGAGCATTCTGTAAAATTCACCTTGTTCTTATGGAGTAATTTGTCTTTTGAAGATCTGGGGAGCAGGATTGTGTGGCTGGGTTGGGCCTGTTTCACCCCTTGAGGTTCTGGCTGATTTGAAGTTTTTTAAGGAAGTTAAATTCTTGAAATTGCTTTGTCATTTGGAGTCTCGTCATTTTCTTTATTTTTTCCCCTTGAATTTCAGGCATCAAGTGCAATAAGTTTACTTTTGAACATAAATGGGACATTTAGAGCTCATTGGGCTGATCGGCTGGGATTTTGTAAGTAGTGTTTACATTATATTGCTAAATTCTGGTTTCTAGTTTCATATGACAAGAAAAATCAAGATTTCCCTTGCCTCCTCGAGCATGATTTTCCAATTAATGTCTTTAGGCAAGGGTGTTGGTACTCCTTTGGCATTTAGGTGCATCAAAAGTGATGGAGGTCCAGTGCCTTGGACTTTAGTAGGAGTCACTCGGATATACCCTGTTCTCTACAGGGAGAGGTAACTGGAAAGTGATTTGTCTGCAATTTTATGTGAAAACGGTATTGCATGGGTGCTTTTAGTTTATCTTATTTTTTCCATCCAGGTTGAGTAATGGGGGGTCAATTGTCAGATCCGAGAGGATGGAGAGTAGAATGGTTCAACAGCACAATCAAAGGTGACCTACTATATTTTGTCTTCATTTAAGATGTCGGAATCCTCTTTTCTGTATTGTAATTTCATGTCATTATGGTGGTGTTAACTTAACGTAATGCATAAATCTGCTGTGCTTTATGGCATTCACATAACCTTCATCAGTCAGCCTTTTACCAGGCTTTGTCTGATAAACTTCAACTTTTTGTGCTTTTTCCTACTAATACGCTGTTATCTTCTCTCTATTAGACCTAGTCCTTCTTCCTTCATCAAAACTGTCCTTATAAGAGAGAGTGATAGTGCCTTTTAACTTCATAAACATTCATTCTCCAGTAGTAATATGGGTTTTCTCGACTCTTGGTTATACTGACTCTATCAATGCTTGTTGCATAAATTACTATGATGTGCTCTAAAGGATATCAACTGGTTAATGCTACCAGTTTGATTCTTCTTAACAACCTTAAACATTCATTAGGATGTGTTGTGGTAATAGCAGAGGAAAACCAGAAGTTTATTGATGTGAAATAAGGACTGGTATTCTAACTGGAAAATTTTTTGAAGTTAGGCCTTTAACTGGTCATGTAATTGTGAGTACAATAGGCTTTACACGCTCGATATTTTTCCTGCTGCAGGGGCTCGGTTGTTGTAGATCACGTTATATCTGAGTATCAAAGAGGGGTCAACAGTTCTCATATCCTTAGTGACAGTGAGAGTGAAGGAGCAAAAATCTTAAAAATTCTTGAGACAGCTGCTGAGCCAGAAGTCTTAATGGCAGAAATGAGCCCAGAGCAACTAACTTCCTTTGCTACATATAAATCAAAACTTGAGGTGCATTTCAGCTACTTTCCTTGAAAGAAAAATCTAAATTAGAAAGTGATATTAACTATGCAGATGTGACTGTAGGCAACCAGGCAGTTAGAGATGGAGAAATCAATCAAGAAAGCTCTGGCAGAAGCTGGCTTAAATGAGCGAGATGTTGTCCCATTCATAAGGGTGAGAGTTGTTGGATTAACCACTAGGAAATATCATGGAAAGGGAAGACCTAAAGAAGGCATAATAACCATTTGGAATCCTACAGAAAAGCAGGTGAATCTGAGTGTTATCCTGCTCTACTCTCTCCTTTGGATTAGCTTCATCTCCTTGTGCATGTGCCCTTTTCTACTCTTACAAGCATGTGCTATATAATTTGTCCTTGTATCTCCTTTAGTTGGGCAGGGTTAATAATTAGCTTAATAGAATAACTTAGTTTATTTAATTGTTAATTACAAAGATACGTATGACTGAAACAGAAAAGCGAGCTGGTTGAGGGGCAGGCATATGTCGTTGCTGGGCTTATACCAATATACTCAGATTCAGAAGCCCTTTATTTACAAGCCCGAGGATCTACCACTAAATGGCAGCCTTTATCTCCCATGGCAATGGAATGCTTTGAGTAAGTTGTCATCTACATGCTCTGTTATCATATATTGGTTCCAGCTCACGCTTGTCCTCTACAGGCCATTTTTCAGTCCGCGAAAGCCAACGAAATTGTCAAATTTAGGTGAAATTCCTCTTTCCAGGTAAATCTCTCTCCTCTACCTTCACATCCTAACGCCTAGCTATTTTCTTCTGAAATCTTGTTTTCCTTATTCATTTTTCTTTCGGGTTATTCAGTGAGTTTGACATTGCTGTATATGTTGTGTACGTGGGGGAAGTCTATACGGCTGCTCATCAAAAGAAACAGTGGGTGTTTGTGACAGATGATTCCATTTCAAATTTACTGTCAGAAGGATTATCAGATTCTTTACTTGCCATCAGCTTTTGCTCACCATGCATTGATAAGGACTCATTTGCTCCAATCAACTCTAACCTAGTGGGATCCATGGTGAGTTGTAGAGTGTTCTTTTTTTGTGCTCCAAAATGGGAATGCCTTTTGAAAGTGATAAGGTTTTGAAAAATTTTGGGAAAATTTGTTAGGTGAGACATGTTTATAGAAATGCCATGGCATATATAAGGACTATTCCTACAAGTTAGGGAATAAATAAATATTTGGATAGTGATGTTCTATATCACTGAAAGCTTCAGGTGAACTAGGGTCATCAGGTAAGTACTTCTCGAACTTAATAATTGAGCCATTGCATTGAGTCTATGTAACTAGTTGATTAGCGTTTTGACTGCAGCTGTACAATACACTGTATTAATCAATATACCAGGCAACAAAATCTATAAAGTTAATAGTTTTCCCAAATCTAGTACAGATGCATTTAGTCAACGTGCTTCTGGAATCTGGATTTCATGGTTGTCGGAAGTATTGATTTGACTAAACATCATAGTTCTGGTAACCATAGCTGAATTCTTTGGTGATTCCTGCTTATCAGATATCACCAACTTTCCTGGTCAAAAGATTATAAAGAACTCAGTTTTCTTTTCTAATTTTTTATTTAATGGTAACTCTAACTCGCAGGTAGGCTTCTGTAACCTTATCAAGAAAGCAAAGGATCAAATGAATCATCTCTGGGTTGCCGAAGCAGCAGAAAATTGTGCATACTTTTTAAATTTGAATCCCTCAATTTGTTCTCACCTTAAAATTGCTGGTGCCTGTGTTCAGACATGGGCAAAGGCCTCTAACTCGGTGCGCACTATCAAATTTAGAAGTGATGCTTAATCTTTAATGCCCACTACCATATTCACCTTTAGTACTTGACTTTGTTCATGCAGATTATTGACAAACTCAGGGAGAAGGTTTTATTTATTCTTGACAATTGTGGAGGCTAATCTGTCAAACGAGCTGATTTGATTTGGACTGCCTAGAAGCAAGCACCCTCGCATATCATATGGACCCTTATCGCTTGACATCAAGGATGAGGTTGCTATCTCTATTTGCTCTCACCACGAGTCTTCTCGCAGGTCAACTTTAATCGTGTAAGACTAGTTTCTTTCTTTCCTTTTTTCCAGTAATATTGGAAACTGATTTGCAATTGGCTGCCTGGAGGAAGCCTATCCATGAATGCTTTTGCAATCTATATACCAGTTCATATTCCTTTAGTTTAGTTGACCAGAAAAATAGAATTATCAGGCAGGTAGCTTAGATGTGAAGTTATAGTTCGGGTCAAATTTTTGTGATGATATGCACATGATCTATTGAAGCAAGAGCTTTTTCGGGGTTGTAAACTTTGACATGAATTAGTTTAAACTCATGACATTCTCCCTGTGCAGGTCTTTCTTTAACATCCACTGAGCAGCTGACATAGTCCTCCAGGAGCCTGGAGGCCCGAAGCCATTATTTTGATTATCCGGACTTTGAAAAGGTACGAAAGCACTTGAATTTGGTCACAGCACAATCCTTTTTTCGAGTTCTGGTTGAAGGGACCAAGTATAGAAATGACAGAGGGAAACCAATGTGTGTCAAATAGCTAAGAATGTATATATTTTGCTAGGCTTTTCATGTGTAATTATGCTGGGGTTTGAGATAGTTAGGATCCCCTAGTTTTGTTATTCTCCTATATTTTCAGGCAGCTAAACTATAGGGGGATGCCATTGATTAACTGTGCTGTAAGTTGCTAATAAAGTATCGGCCCCGCTCAATCTCTGTCTGTTTAATCTTTGCTGCTTCACTTATGTTAGGGGTGGGAATTTATTAGTTAAAGGGCATGTTAAAATGAACTTATTTGTATATATTTTACAAATATTGTAAGTTTTTTAATAGTAATTAGATTGAATATTGGATTCATTCGATTTTAAATTTTTAATAAGAAATAATTAAATTGACTGAATTATACTGTAAAATTAAAATAATTGAAATTGATTTATATTTGACATATTCAATTAATTCTACCAACTGTTTTATATTCAATCAATTTGGTTGGTTTTATACTTTTTAATAATATTTTTAATAAATAAATAATGTTTTATATTATTTAATATAAAAAATATCATTAAAAAGTATTAATAATATCCCATTCAATAATGTACTCGACCGTCACACTTCTGTAATGCGTTGTATACCTTGACAGATGCTGCAAAGAAAGCACCTTTAGCACAAAAACGTGAGCTTTCCATCAAACCTTTGATTCATTCATGTTGCCAAAATTAACAGCTAAAACCAGCTGCTGTCGATGAAGGTCTACAATAGCAAATGGAGGGGTGGTCCTCACCCGTTCTTTCCCTTTTTTTTTTTATCCTCTTACCTTTTATTTACTTTTTTACAGTTTCCTGCGGCCAAACATATATTCTTTTTCAGGTGCAGACATGGATAATTCTGTTAAAGAAGAAAAAAGCACTACTTTTGCATGGGAAATCAATGAGTTTTGACGACAAACTAAGCTAAATGGGGGAGTTAATCTCAAGAAACAATGGGCTAAGGCTTTAATCCCCAAATCACTGGCAAACGTTGTCACACCATAGCAACCTGGTTCAGGAATGTTCCATTGTCATTATGCTGTCTGGACCTGATGGTACAAAACCGTACCCTCCACGTTGCTCTCTTTTGGTGCTTTATTTTGTATTTGTATAACCATTTTCAGAACAGCATAGGAGCAAAGCTGAAAAGAAAAGGTATGGCCGGTGAGAAGAAAACTACATTGAGAGGATGCATCAAGAAGAGCAAGGGGCCATGGATAGTTCATAGAGCCACCAAAGATGGTGGAATAGTCACTAGGTATCGGTTTCCGACCGAGAACGAGCGCCAAAAGAATAAGCAAAGGGAGCGAAGGCGGCGAGCGGTGGCTCAGAACATCTTTGCAGGGCTCAAGGAGCATGGGAATTACAAGCTTCCTAAGCATGCCGATGCCAATGATCTGTTGAAAGCTCTTTGTCAGGAGGCTGGTTGGCATGTAGAGGAGGATGGAACCATTTACAGGAAGGTTCGTAAAATGTTTTTTAACCTATTTTCAGAGGTCTCCCTGTATTGTTTTTAATGAATATTTTGTTGCAGAAAACAGTGTCATCAACAATGGCAGCCTCGGTTGAAAATGGTGAAGCAAAAGATCAAGATTATTGTACATGCAACGATCATGGGAATGTTCTTCCAGCATCAGGAACCTTCTTGTCTGTAGGGCAGTCCCAAGAATGCAGTGGTATCAACTTGGTGCTTTCCCTCTCAGTTTCAAATTCCTTGACCCGCAATGTTTCCTGAGAAGGAAGGTATGGTTTCAAACAAACAAGAGCTTGGCAAAGAACTGGTTTCAGGTGGAAGTGTATATAGGATAAATCATTATCTAGTCTTTTTCTTCCTGGATATAAAGGAAAAACATATTTAGTGCTCTTTTCCTAACACAGATGCAATTAAACGTATTTAGTGCTCCTTTCCTTGATGAAAACATATAGGTAATTTTAATTGAAAATGTTGAAGATGTTTATTCTTGGGAATTCTTTTTCAGTCTAATTCTGTATCCAAAAGGAAAAGTTGGATTAGAGTCTCATAGTTCGGGTCTGGGCTAAACCCATTCCTAACCCATAGAAGATTTTGGGATGGGCTGACCCTAGCCTCGTTCCTTCTTTCGATTGGCTTGAAGCCTTGAACATATATATACAAGATGCTCTTGTCTTTTGTTTGAATGAACTTTTTAACTATACAAATTGACATCACCAGTTCTGGGAATCAAATACAGAGAGCTGAAAAACATAAAACCAAGCTATTGTATCGTGGAAGCATGGTTTCAAGAAGAATTCTTGCTTATTCTTTACCCCTACAAGCACAAGGTACCGGTATACAACCCGACAATAGGCATAAGAAAAGCATTAGCCAAATTGCTCGCACTAAATAGTCAGATGTACTAAGACAACAAAGAGAGTTCATGCTCTCTGAGCTTCAGGTTTTAGACAAAAGAAATATAATTTCAGGTGTTATAAGCAATCCTTTCAGTGCAAATACAGTTTGTCATTCCCATTCCAGGAATGGGGAAGAATTCACAATTAAACTTCCTTTTCCTATTTGCTGTATGTAAAGCCACTAAAATAATTTCAATTGTTTATTTTGTTTTTTTTTACAAAAAATGGAATATTAGTTCATTCCACACATCAGGCACACCTGGTAAGCACCAGTGTATGCAATCAGAGTAGCTTGCAGGGTTTGCCAATTGCTGGGGGCTCAATGTCTCCCAAAATTTTCTATAGATGGAAGGGTGCCCATCTTTTCGATATTCTGAGAGCTGAGTAATATTGATAACAGATACCTTTGAACCCAATCGGGAAAGCACTTTATCCACCATGCGCATGGTAGGCAAGTCGGAACCACTCCCCCAGTAGCCCTCCAAAGTGATTGGTGTCATTTGATTATAGCAGTTTCCATCACTTCCCGATTCCCACTCTTGACTCCTGATTAATGGCAAAATGTTAGTAAATATAGGCCAAAATTTATTAAAAGATCCCCCAACTGAAGATGGAAAAAGTACAAAGACCTCAAGCAAGGGAAGCAGCTTCTTTTTTCACATTCTAGGAGCTTGCCAATCATTAATACGATGAGAAATTGAAACGAAATGTAGTAAATAATTGGGCTAAACATGCCATTGTACCAATAGGAGCACCATACTCTTGTAGATGCTGCCTTGCAGTTTGGTAACAAGAACTAGCCATGACAATTACATAAGGCCTCCATTTTTAACCTTAAAACTTTAAAAGGAAACATCGATCGAGACATCAAGTCAACTCCATCAAATTGAAGGGCACATATGATGGCCAACAATGATTTTCATGCAAGTAAAACCTAAGCAAGAAAATTTTGCTATCTCATTCAGTTTATTAATCCGTGGGTCCTATAAGCTTCAATATTTCCAAATCAGCTAGGATCTCAAACCCCAGCAAGTGCACTAGAGCATACTAAAGTTGATTCTTCACAAAGGAAATATTATGAACCTCTGTTGTCACATAACTCCATGCTAGGGCCAATAATTGTGGATACTAATAACAGTCCTATTAGTGACTCCATGATGCATTATTAGTCTTATAAATTCTTCATCTCTACCTCAAATGCCTCTATAGTACGATTTATCACAATTAAATAAGTTTGCAAACTTTAACCAGGTGAAAACAGTCCTATTAGTGACTCCATGTTGCATTACTAGTCTTATGATTCTTCATCTCTGCCTCAAATGCCTCTATAGTATGATTAGTGGCAATTGAATAAGTATGAAACTTTCAACAGGTGACTTATCCAAATGATGAGAAGTATAGAATAATTCAGGTCAGGGGTAAGACCCTCACCAGAAATGTGTTGGTGACATTGTAACAAAAAAGACACGTTTCTTCAGGGGAATGACATTAGATGCTACCCAGTCTGCCCAAGCTCCCATGGCCAACTCCATGCCTCCCACCCCATTGAGTTCCTCACAGGCTCCATTTTCCTCAGCACTCCATCTGCAAAAGTTGCAAGTATATTAGGAATTCAATACATCTTAAAAATATACTTATCTTTCCTAAACTAGAACTTGTCAGCGATTATACATACAACAGCTTAACTGGGCCTTGTCTCCACCACAAGTACGAGTTAAAAATTAGTATGTCTGCATGCTCCCACTGTGATGAATGCTTAAGTACTGAATCTGGACGGATTATTCGTTCAGCTAATCTGTGATTCACTGGGTCATCAGAATTAGATTCAACCAAAAGTGGAGCCCATAGAAATTCAACAGTGGCATTATATTCCTGCAAACGACACAAGAGTAGCACACAGCCATGATGTACTGAAATATCAGATTTCCAAGATCCATCACCAGCCTATAATGTTTCATAAATTTCTATTTAGTCTCTAGGCATGCCCTCACAAAGAATAATACATAGACAAACTTAAAGAAAAATTTAATCACCCTTATAAGATACGTGGATTTCTTATGCTTTATATTCAAACCTCTTAGAGGGTGTTTCCTGGCTTACCTCTGCTCTGAAAATGGTAAGCTCAGCGTTAGGACTTATGGATCTCTTATTTGCAGGGATCACTGACTGTAATAAACACACCATTGATATCCATTGACCTCTATTCAGAGAATCCCCCACGAACATTAGCCTCTTCCCTCTCAACTTCTCCCACATTTCAGTTGCATTCCATCTAACACACCAGGGAATAGAGGACAAAAAACAAATCAATTTCAATTAGGAGAAAGTTCCTATCATCTATAGCCAAAATGTTAACCGGCAATTTCACTACTCAGAAAAATCAAATTAATCTTCACATGGCATCAGTTGCATTTGAATTGGTACAGATCACCCATTTCTCTTGAATTAGCTATACCTCCTCGTATTCAGATTTATCTACTAAGCTACTGCCATTAAAGGCTAGAACCGGTAAATCTAGGACTTGGGTCTCGAACAACATCCTCAGACAGGACACAGCAAAAAACCAAGCAATCATCTGAACTATATAATTTGACATCTACCAAAACGGAAACAACAACAACAACAAAAAAGGACATTACCTCTTCAAATTGCAGTTACGAGGCTGCCATCTCCAATACTGGTACTGCAAATCAGACCTCCCATGCTTATGACATGCCAACTGGTCCGACATATACGGACAGTCGGACTCTTTGTAAAGTGGATACGATGTGTTATCAAACACCCACTTTCCAGAGAACACATCACAGCTCTCTTGGTTTACCCTGCTTCGCCGACCCGATTTTGCATCCGGGTCAACCCACTGGATTTTCTTCCCGCTGTAGTTCCTTGTAGTGTTGCAACTACTGAATCTATCCAAAACCTCTAAACACACACATAAATAACGAAATCCCAGTTATTCTAATATACCAAAATCTTGCAAAGACTTGAACTTTGTTGAAATTCAAAAAGATGAACTTTGACCAAGAAGAACTGTTTTAGAAAAAAAAAAAAAAGGGCAGTAGAGATTGAAGATGATAACCACACCTGAAGCTCCTTTTGGAAGATTTGGTTTTACATAAGTAAATGAAGTTTCTTGACTGTGAGGAGCATGATCCGGGCTTTCATGGATTTGTTGAATGCTGAATTCATTGTAGAGAATTGAACAAGCTATGAAAACCAGGAGAAGAACTGCAAGCAAAGGGATATGGGGTTTCTTTCTGCTCCATCTAGGCGTCACCGACATGGTGAATGGCAGAGCCCCAAGGATTTTGCAGAAAGCAAGAACCTTGAGCTTCCCAAATGGCTGCCTGCCACTTCTAAGGCATAACAAGTACTAACTGGATTTACCCACTTAATGTTAGGACATTGAGTTTGCCAATTAATAGTTGTAATATAAAAAGCCCATGCAGAGGTCATTAGTTCTTAACAAGCAGACTGTGCCAGCTGTAGTTAAGGCTGATTATCCAGCTGATTGCTGCTGTTCTTGATACTTTGATTGGTAATCGATGGGTGGTTTGGTGCATTTATGAGTATTCTATCATTGTTTCTCTTGGCTCTTCCATATTCACCTAAAACCTTGACCATAATTATTGGCAGTTATCAATTATATGAAAAGTTCATAATTTATTTGGGAATCATATAATCTTTTTAATTAATGTTATTTTAACACTAAATTCTTAATTTATGAATACAATATTAGTTTTATTTTTGGGTAATGTTAGTTTATGATGGTGCAAGGTTGTTAGCCTAATAAAATATTTGTACCTAATGGGAAATTTGGTAGACTTATTTCTTTATTTGCATTTGAACTTCTAACAAACAATTACATTTCTTTATCTAAATTTCTCTTTAAATAATGATGTGATTACTAAAACTTGTGTATTCGACTACTTTTAGAACAAAAATCTTGTCCTTACTTGATGTCTCGATTGGAGTTTTTTTTATAATTTTATGGTCATAAGTTTTTTAAATTTATCAGATTACGGTTTAACATTTATAATTTATAGATTAAAATTTAAAATTTAAGATTTTAATATTTGAGATTTTAGTTGATAATATAAAATGTAAAAGGAGGATTTATATTGGGGCTTTTGGTGTGCTTGAGAAACCTATGTATGTAAGCTTCATTCGCAAATTTTTACAAAGAAAGGTAAAAAAGATCATCTTCTGTGGAAATGTTGTCAGCTCTAATTCAAATTCAATCCAACAGTTACAAAGCTTCTTAATTTTCATTAACATTTCATTGGGGTGATGGGGGAAGGGAATTGTCAAAGTTGAAGAATGTAGGCATAGAGCAGCTCGTTCCACACATCAGGCACTCCAGGGAGGCACCAATGGATACAATCTGAATAGTTTTTGGGGTTCGATAACTGTTCTTCCGTTATTGTTTCCCAATGCTTCCTGTAAATCGATGGGTGACCTTCTTTCCTGTAATCTGATAGCTGTGTGATGTTCATCATGTGGACGTTCAGCCCTCTTGTTTTCAACTCCCCAAGCACGCTATCGACTGCACGCATCATCCTTGGACTCGCTCCGTCTCCCACATATCCTTCCTTGCTAACGGGTTCTGTTTCGCTGTAACAATTTTCACCTTGGATTCCACCCCACCTGTCGGCCCTGAAAGTTTTTACATGACAGGTTGATGTGTTTGATCGTTAAATTTATTGTTAAATCTATGAGGAAGAGATTATATATATAGGAAAGTTTTATGGTATACCTTTGGTGAGTTGGTGACATGCTTATGAAGAACAACTGGGTCGTGTTCCTATTGACATGAACCTCCAACCATTGTGCCCATGTCTGTAGGGCCATCTCGTATACCCTTGGCAACATAACTGCCTTATAAATCCCATCTTCAGGGTTTTCGAAGGATCCCCACCTGATAATTAATATCAGAGCCGCATCGAATTAAAACTTGGTCGACACCAAATTAACCTGCTGGTTTTTGATTAATTATAGGTTGGAAAATGTACTTACAAGACGTTCATTTGGCGTCTTCTCCACCAAAGGTATGTATTGAAAATGAGAATGTCTGCATCTGTCCAATGCCTAGCATGCTTTTCAATCGCCTGGACTCTGACAATCCGGTTTGGTACTCGATGGTTCACTGGATCATCCGAGTTGGACTCCACCAGCAATGGAGACCAGTAGAATTCGATTGTTGCGTTATATTCCTTAATAACATGAATTAGTAAAATTTTAGCCACTGTAGCAAAGATCACAAAGCCAATGAGATTAAAAAGGAAAATGAAATCCTTTGTTGGCGTATATATAACTGCATTCTTTTGGAAATATTAGAGAGCACTCACAGTGGCCTTGAAAATGTTTATGGAGCCATTGTTATGCATGGATTTGAAGGCTGGAGGGATGGCTGAATCCACCAGGCAGACCATGGAAATCCATTGGTTTCTGTTGAGCGAGTCCCCGACGAAAACAAGTCTCTTATTCCTAAGCCTCTCCAGCAATGCTGTGGCATTGAACCTTATTAACATAAAACAAGGAAACATTCCACAAAGCTCAAAAACATTGCCAAATGCATTCTTAAAACCATCATCAGTCCTGTTTTTATATGGTTCTTATTATGGATATAAATATATGCGAACTGAAAGGAAAAACAAAAGAGAACAAAAGAAACCTAGGGAGGTCACACTGGTGAGGTTGCCATCTCCAGAACCGATAGTTAAGGTCCTTTCTCCCGAACTTCTCACAAGCTAACTGATCAGACATAAACGTGCATTCTCTCTCTTTGTATAGAGGGTAAGATTCATTGTCATATACCCATTTCCCTGAGAACAAATTGCACCTTGACGTCAAGCTGCCACCAGAAAGTGTAGTCCCAGACTCGAAGAGTTGTTCATTGGTTTGTCTCAGATAGATAGCAGCAACGACTAGAATGGCAATGAGAAGGGCAACAAGCGATTGGAAGCTGGTCCTGATATCCCATGCTGCAGAAACCATGGCCTGTTGCTTCTTCGCCATATTCTCCCCTCTCTCTGCCTTGTGCGTCTGACTCGGCTCCCCCATCTCTCCGTTTCCTCTTTTTGAAGTTAAATTTCCAGCGGTTGGTGGGAATCAATTTTCACAATTTAAACTTGGATTAGGAGAAGTGGAAGTGCAAATATCCGGTAGTTTGCTGAAAGCAACAGACAGGACTTGTAGCTGTTGGATGTTTCTTGCTATGTTTTACCAAAACATCCATACTTCCAAAAAAGTTCACTAGGTTATTCCTAAATGCTACTATCAGAAGACACCGTCCATGGACGTGCTGGTAATTTGAGAAAGAGCAACTTGGGATGCTAAGGGAGTAAAGACACAGATTTTTCCATTCTTGTGGCTCAAGCCGAGCTGTTATTCTTGTGCTAGTTAAATAAATTTATGCACTTTAGGCTAGGGTTGTTGGTACATCTCCCCCATCTCCCATCCGTAGCCTTGAAGTTAGCTCAAGAACTCCAAGCCCAGTCTTTGTCTCTCGCTGTCTCCAGGGATTTGATCCTTACTTCTACTTACCACATTTAACCAACATATCTAAACATGAATTGCTAGCGGTTTTGAGTAGGAAAGTAGAAGGAAAAGTACCGTGTACTTCAACTCGGTTTGACCATTAATGCTCAAGGAGTTTATGAGTATATAACTAAAATCCTCATTAAATAAATCAAAAGATGAAAGTATATCATGATTATGCTACCCTACAATTCTCTTGCGTATAGAATACCAGCATCCATCAGGTTTACAGACCTTCCTTTCTTCTGAAGATATATAGAGTGAGCTCATTTTCTTCAAAAGATTGCATTTCCTCTTTTAGCAAAACCAGGGAAAAGGGTATGGCACCGAGCATGCATTACTGCCATTGATAAATGGGAAACATCCTCGTGATCATTGACTCCCCCAACCCACATGGAGTTATGCCAGAGATAACTATGAAGATACATATACATGAACAGGGAAGTTAAAACAGTTGAATTTAGTATCAAATTGAAATGATCATCATCATGACCGGCAAAGTGGCTCCCACAGTTGTAATAATAATGTTATCGTTTCAATCTTAAAAGATAATTAGTATAAATCACGAAGGCATTTTCTGTTGACTAACAATAAAGGATTTCAACTACAAAACGATGATTTCCAATTGGCTAATGAGGTTATTTTATATGTGTCCCGAAAGCAACATCACTTTGTTGTCTCTATATATTTCATGTATAACTTATGGCCAGGTTTCCATTGGAGACCACTCCTAATTAATGTCGATATTGATATGAGCCTGACTTGCAACGCCGCAACAATGTATATATCACTGTGGGTCTATGACTAATCAAATTTAAGTTTATACTCTTCTTCCGAAAGAGTTAACGGAATATTTTTCGTACATATAATTAGTTAAAATCGAAATTTTTATCTTAATTTTCACATATATATATATATAAAGAGATAAAGCGTTTGGTAGTTATCACCTGGATCTACTTATAACTTTTCAAAGTCTTGTACTGATTTTCCACAATACTACATTTTGTACCTATCTCTTAAAAACCCTCGTTAGGGTGTAAGCCGTGCTTGACCCGAATGGCAACAGATCGTCCAATGGAATAATAACCTCATACAAAATCTACCACCATTGACCAAATCTATTGCACACTCACATGTTTATAACAATCAAAACCAGTTCATACACATGGTGACTGATTTTTCCCAGCATTAAGGAGCCCTTGTCCGTGAAAGGCCGACTGCACCACCAGCACAAAAGAAAACCATGTTTACAAAAACATAATTAGAATCAAATTGTTCTATTTTGTATGCATTCCTTTTGTTTGGATTTTACAGATGAAATTAATTAATTCTGTTCAAAAAAATTTAATATTTAACTCATTGTTTGATATATTCTTTCTTATTTAGAAAAACAGAATTCGAATATCTCTTCTCTAATTTTTTTTCAAAAAAAAGGTTCACCCTTTGAATCAGTCTATGGCCAATTCATATAATGCGTTAAGAATGTGAAGATGGAAATGGAAGCTAATGGTGGGGGTGGCGGCAGATATTGAATGAAAAAGTCTTTACAGAAGAAACGCATGAAGAGAGCAGCAGAGAGAGAGAGAGAGAGAGAGAGAGAGAGAGAGAGAGAGGGGGGGGATGGGTGGCGTGAACGCATTCAAAAGTAGACAACAGTACACGGGGATTATTAAAAAGTATTCCTCTCCCATCCCACTTGCACCCCAACTTGCAAAGTCTCAAGCAGATGAGAGAGAGAGAGAAAGAGAGTGCAAGTTGCATTTCTTTTAACAGATGGGGATAGAGAGAGATCAAAGAAAGAGAAAACAATTTGCAACTTGCATCCTATCTTTTCTTTTAACAGCTAGTTGCGTTATCATAGTCAAGTTGCATAGAGAGAGAGAGAGAGAGAGAAGGGGGGGGACGCTGTTGGATTCCCTTCACGTTATTCAGTATATTTTAATGCAACATGCTTCTGCCTCATGCAATACCCGAACAGGAAATTTCTAGGTTACTCGCAACCCCATTATAATATTTGTTCTTTTTCTTCCTTTTTACCTTCAACTTTTTCCCCTTTCTTCCTTTTTGCCTTAAACTTTTTCCCCCCTCCCCCTCTCTTCCCCTTCCCAGCCACCACATTGTTTCAGATTTCTTTTGTTTGCTTCCTTGTTCAACGTCTTCTCCTGCCTGGGAAAAAAGGGCATGTTCGAGCTGATACGTGAGGCATCTTTCAGCAACTTTTAATAGCTGAAAAGATAAAAAAATAAAATACCCCATAAAATCCATTTATCAGATCAGAGGACAGAATTTTACATTACCCCCCTCTGCCTAATGCAAAAACAAAGTGGGTTTTTTACCTACTGCAATGTATGTTCCGCACGAGTGCTAACCACACTTACCCTTTGGAAAAATTCATATTCTTGTCTGCCCATAAACTGCCAACGTGAGCCCCATCATTCTCTCTCCCTGTTTACTTCCACTGCAATTTGCAAAAAGATCTCATTTTTACCTAAAATCCCTGCTGTATTATTCCATCAGAAAAGAGCTAGCTTTCCTTCTGCTCCAAATTTCCGGTGAATCAAAAGCCTCTAAACACATCATGTGCATGCTACCATCTTCGTTCGATTTAGCAAAACACATGCTCGTCGTGGTCCTGCTAGGTCCTTGGTCTTTTTCACCTAGACCCCTCCCTTTCAAATTCTAAAAATTCAACCCCTCCTTTTAGGCTGTCAGCCATCGCCAGACACTCCCATAACTCCAGGATGATGGAAATTCAAGACCTTCCTTGGCATGGAAACTTAGTATTAAAAACACCCAATTATTCAAACCAACTCTGTCATTTCATTGGTCATTTCTTGCTGTCAAATGCAGCACCGTACCATCTTTTCACGTTAACCCCAAATTGCTCCGTCCATTACATTCATGATTAAATATTTAAAAACTCTATCTTGTTTTTTTATATTCTGTGCTTAAATTTAATAAGAATATATGCAAATTGGAGAGAACAGTCGGCGGTCATGACGACAGAAAATTGTGGAAGCTAATATATTTTTTTTAACAATGAAGTGGTATGTGTATTTATTAATAGTATTTCACAGATATTAAAAGAAGAAAGAAAGGAAAAAAGAACAAAAGATGCGGATCATCAGGTGAATCGATAAACATGACCTTGGCAGTGATGAGATGTTCCATCGGCAACCCAACATCGGATACTCACAAAAACGACGGCGTATCACCAAAGACATTTTCTTTTTACTAAAAACATGGAGGGAGAGAGAAAGTAATCTACCCTGAAGAAGAGTTTCACTCACGAAAATGGCTGCTTTTTCCTTGTTTGCTATTTGCGCCTGGCTAGATTCTCTGCGATCTGAGCCAGTGACTGCAGGTTGCACCGAACGATGGTGTCCACGAACACACACGTGTCATCTTTGGTGTTCCCCGGCGGTACGTCGACCACGTACGATTCCACCACCACCGTTCCGTTCCCGGCTGTCGAAGGATGGAGGGTCGTCACCGACCTGTAGTTGGCTAGTCGATGGTCTCCACCGACGACGCTGAAGCTGAGAACGTGACGCTCGTCGTCAAGGATCTCCAGCCGTTCGGTGCTCCTGCCCGCGGGGAGTCCCGAGATGACGTGGATTTCACGGAGGGTACCAACCTCACCATCCCCAACGATGACGTGACAGCTCTTGACGAAGTGCTTGTAAGCCTGGGGGTTATCGAAGCGGCGGACCACGGACCAAACAGTGGAGACGGGAGCAGCGATCTGCTGGACGACGGCTGAACAGCACTGGTTGGGGCCAACAGGGTGAGTGTGGTGACGAGCAACGGTGTCAGGGACGGGCGTGGTGCATGTCAAAGGATACCGCTTTTGGCAAAACATGGAGGAATTATCAGCGGTCGCTGTCGTCGTAGTGGTGGTGGAGTTAGTGTTGGGGGTGGTGTTGTTGATTCTGTGAAGCAAGAGCGATGACTTGGGAGGATTCACAGGCATTTTCCCTCTGCTGCCGTGATGGGTGTTTGATAGTATCAATTTAGTGAGCAAAGGTGGAAGGAACAGAGTGTGTATATATACGAGTGGAGAGGGAAGGAGAGATGGGGGTTAGTCGCTTTCCAACTCGGAAGAGGAAGGTTTTCCAGTGGGTGACGTTATGAACAGAGAGAGAGGGGAGGGAAGGAGGTGGGTGGGTTGGATTTTCTAAAGACCAAGAGGGTTTATGAAAGTTCATGTGGAGGGTAATAAATTAGGGCCTAGTTGCTCCTCTTCAACTTACCAAATTCTCCCTATGTTCCATTCCTTTGAGATTACCAAGCTACCCCAGCACATCTCTTTTCTTCATTTTGATTTTTAACCTTTTCTTTTTATAAATTTGACTGTATTATATAAATTTTAAATGAAATACGATCGTAGAAATTAGATATAGTATAGTAGTAACGGTTAAAGATGACATTGGGAAGCACCAAAACTAACAAATTGACCAATTAGTTGCTACTTCTAATTCACTTTGTCTTTGGCATTTCAGAATGAGCTAGGTGATCATTGGTTCCATTTTGGAATCACTGTACTCCTACTCCTACTTGATTAGACAAAAGAGAAGAAAGGTGAAAAAGTTAACACATTTCCCAGCCCAAGACAAAAGTGTCCAAGATAGGCTAAAAAATGGGAACTTGTCTCAAGCAACCATGACCATTTGCATGGTACAAATTTGATAAGTGGTCCAATGGGCACCTAGCAACCAATAGAAATAAAAAAAAAAAAAAGAAAGAAAGAAAGAAGAAAGGGGTCCAAGAGATGGATAAAATGTAATTATTGAAAGAGATCTATGATGTTTGGTGTGGTCCAACTGAGATTGATAGTTGCAGTAAATGTTTCAAACTCATTTAACCCACCATCCATCTCTCGAGAAGTGAAGCAACAATAGAACAAAGAGAAAAAGCTATAGCAGAGAGAGCTGCTGGTTCTGGTTTTGCATTGCAACGTAGCAGAAAAAGGTCATCTGTGTCAATTCCCACAGTGCCAGGTTTCGTAAATGTCGAGGAAAAGAGAGGGTCAAAAGCTAAAGTGATTTGAACACTAGATCAACTTGCCGGGAGAGTCGTAAGCCGAAGGATAAGATAAGCATTTAAACTGACTCAAGGCCGCAGACTGCCCGAAAAGAAAAAAACACCATTTAAAGAAACAAAAAATAAATACAAGCGGGAAAATTCTTCTCCTACTCTCAGCCTATTATATACGCAAAAGAAGAATTTCATATTATTTTTTTACAAATAAAACTTAAATTAAGCAAGTAGCAGGAAAAGAAGTAGGAAGCAGGCAGGCAAGCACCTGTGTTTACTGGTTCCATGCCCTTCCAAAGCAGCCGTGTTTGTTTTACCCTTCTTTTTCACTTTTGCATGCTTTAACGTGACTCTTTTGCTGCTTCTGTCTTGTCTTTAACCACTGCTCCAAGACAAAAAACTTGGACCCTTTGCTGGATATTAATCTTTGACATCAAACTTCTTTTTAATTATTTGGTGTAAACAAGAACAAGTTGGGGGTGGCTTTAGCACATGATCCTCAGGTAGTCAGGTACGAGTCATGTGGGAGTCTGGGTTGGGGCCCGGTCAGACCTTGGATCAATTGTTTTTTGTTCGGTGTGATTGGCCGATTTCAACCTTTTTTGATTGATCCATTCGGATACTCATCCATGAACTCCCCATGTTGTAATCTTCCTTTTTTTCTTCTAAACCCTTTCTATCATCTAGATTGATTCTTCTTCCCATCCTCAACCATCTTGCCTTTCCACTTGACATTTAAAACAAAACTGACCATTTCAGGCCCTGTTCATGATAAGAAACTCTTTAATAAATGAGCTCCTTCATCCTTGCTTACTAGTGCATGGCTCCAGCCTCCTTCCCCATCATCATTCCCCAACCTTCCCTTTTGTTTTACTTCTTTTTGCAAGTCTTTACTTGGGCAGATAGATCCATTTAAGTCTTCCACATTAAAAATGTGGCAGATAAAGACAATAATTAAGTACATTTTGAGACTTTTTGTCATTGCATTTTTTGTGTCAGGGTTTCAAAATGAAAATTAAAGCAAATTCTCAAAAAAAAAAAAAACATATTTTTCTACCCTTTAGCAGAAGGAAAATGTTAATATATACTAGTAGAAATTAATTGCAAGAAACTAAAATCCTGCTCTCTCTTGGCCTTCTTAGATTGTTTATTGAATATAGCACCCAATACATTGCACCTAGAGCAAAGAGGAAAGGGTGCACTAGCTGGGTTCAGGAAAGTTATGAGAAAGTATTAAAAGAGTGAACATGCATGAGAACAAAAGAAGTGATAGACCAGTAGAGCTATGTGCATGGCTTACCTATCTTAGTTAGGCCCTGGAATTCTGTATTTACATGTTTGACTCTTTAAAGATCGAAACCATGTATCTAGACGAATTTTCTCACAATAACTAAGAAGTGAAAGAATTTCTTCGATGGGGTTTATAAATTATTAAGGAAGAATTAACTAATAGCTACAACAAACCCTTTGTTTAAGCAATAATCCCAAAATGTTAACTCGTAACCTATTTGTCACTCAATTAGTTTTTTAATCAACAATATATATTATTATAGTAACTAAAAACATTTGGCTTGATTTGTAAGCCATCAAATGATTTTTATAATTATTAACGATGGGTATATTTATCATTATTGATTCAATATTGCATATCGCTTCTTTACCCTAGAAATGTTAAAATGAATTAATCTATTACTTTTTTATATTAATAGAAAAATTATGTACTAATTGTTCAATTAAATATTAGTTATAATAATCAAAAAAGAAAGTAAAAATATTAAAAAAAAGGATTAGTTTCAGTTAAAGCAGTTAAAACACGAGGAAATTTAGCGGGTAAGAAATTATCGAAAGTCTAGACAGAGAGTCAAAGCTCCTCTCTCTCTCTCTCTAAATTGTATCCCTACATCCATAGATTGCTTTCGACAGAGCAAGAGAGAGGGGGGGACGCGAGAATCAGAGAAAGGGAAAATTAAAAGCAGAGAATTGCGATAATCGAGCTTGAGATTGGAGGGAAAGTAGAGAAATGGATCAGATTTTGAACAAGGTGGGATCCTATTGGCTGGGCCAGAAGGCCAACAAGGAGATCAATTCCGTCGGTGACGACATCAACGTACGTATGAATTTTCTTTCTCTTTCTCTCTCGATCTCGATCTTTGTCTTTTACGTTCCGGTTTACTCACTTCCTCTTCGGTTTTGACCCCGATCCGGTCAGTAATTTGGTGGGAATCGTTAATTTACCGAGGGTTTCTGCAGACAATGTTTCAACTTTGGTCCGTGTCGATTACTTTATATAATTATGTAATCCTAATGGTTAATTTGATTAAAACAAAGGGTTAATCTGCGTACTGGGCAAGTTATCACTTCTGACGCGGTATTTGTTTATTTAATTAGCAAAGATAGTTTTTTTCCCCCTTTTAAGGAAATTTTAAGCTTGGAATGATTAGAAATAAATTTGAGTCTTTTTCATTCCATTATGTGCGAAATTTCCTATCTTTGAATGATAATATCAACTCAATTTCTCGATTGTTGGGGAAGGAGTTTGTGATAGTCATTAGCCTGCTTTTATTTACAAAGGTGAATTGTTAACTGGTTTTTACACTGTATCTTTACTGATTGTTAGAAAAAGCAAGTTTAGTGCTAGCCAAAGGTGATGGTTACCATTCGGAAGAAATTCAGTCTCATGAAATATTTAAAATGTTATTGTTCATTTAACAATTCTTAGGTCATGATGAGGAAGAATGATGTAGGCTCATTTCGTGCTTTCCCCAAAAACAGCAAAGCTGGTGTGTTGATGAAATATATGCTCATTTATTGACATTGCTGACCCCTTGAGTTCTGCATGTCGGTTGTTTTTGTTTATGAATTATTCATACTAACATCATTTCCCCCCTTTTTAAACCAGTCATTGTCCACTAGTATTGAAGGAGGAGCCAAATGGTTGGTTAATAAAATCAAAGGTTTGTTCCTCTCTTGCTGCATCATATTGTTCTAGTTTCTCTGTTTTAGTTTTTTATGTGTGAAAGATAACTGTTTTTATGTGGTTCAGAATGATGATTTCCATTGCAGTTCATTTTTTGTGCTTTAAATAACTGATTTAGGATAACAAGGGTAAATTCTGGTAATTGACTTACATTCAAGGTTTGTATCTTGGAGGAAAATTGGGAATGAGTGAAGTGTAGACTTCAGAACAGAGAATCCAAATTTTGATGAGTTTATTGATCAGCTAAAGTACATAAACCAGTTAGAAAAAGATGCTATATATTTTTCTTAAATTAGTAGGTTTTGGAGCCCCAAGTGGCGACCTAAATTGTGGTAGTAATGCAAATCGTGATAATACTTGATGTAGAGAATGTCAATAGAGAGCTTCTACTGGTTTTCCATGGCCCAACTCTTATATCAATGGATCTTGATTGTCAAAAGTAAAAAGATTGGTTCTTATGATAACTTTAAACATTCACAGAAAGAATGCCATTCAGACATACACATGAAGCTCTATTTCTGTCTGTGGGTTGGGGCTCTTTCATGTTGTTAACTTTGGGATATAGAGCCTTTATCTTGACCCTTTATTTGATGGTATCAAGATATAAAGTAGAATGTATATGTTCTGTCCCAAAATTTGTCATTGATATTTGGCCATTTACAGGAAAAATGCAAAAGCCATTGCAAGAGCTGTTAAAAGAATATAACCTGCCAATAGGAATCTTCCCTCGTGATGCAACTAACTACGAATTCAATGAGGAGACGGGAAAGCTTACTGTTTTTATTCCAACAGTATGTGAAGTGGGATTCAAGGACTCATCTGTCCTGCGCTTCTTCACCACTGTGACTGCGTATCTGGAGAAAGGAAAGCTGGCTGATATAGAAGGTATGAAGACAAAAGTGGTGATATGGGTCAAAGTAACCTCTATCACATCTGATGGATCAAAGCTGTATGTTACTGCTGGAATGAAGAAATCCCGGAATAGAGAGGCTTATGAGGTTTCTAGGGATGGTGTAAGTGTAGATAAGTTCTGAAGTGGTTTCTCATAGCCTTTGGACCTTTGAACTTTTGTTCCATTAATTTTTAAGATTCAAGTACAAAGACTGCTCGTCTCTCCTATGCTTGCCGCTTATTGTGGTAAAGCTTTACACTGTTCTACGTGGAAGGTGACAATGCCATGTTTATATTAATTGTATGGAATTGGCGCACTCAGTTAAGGGGTTTGAACCTTGTGTATTGAGATCTTATAAATTGTATGGAAAGTGTTTTAGTGGTTCCCACAGGCACTCTGTTTTGATTAGTTGAGAGAGTGTTATGGCCCAAGCTCTGTTATCAAATCTGTCAGGACTTGTGCCAGAAAATCCTTCTTTCGTTTCAGGGAAAAGAATGGAATATGAATTCCTACGACCCCAAAGGACAAAACAGATACTTTCTGTTCGTATATAGTATAATCTCAAAGTAAGGTGGGATATGGAATCGAGAAAACTTGTGTGGCAAAACATTTGCATTCGTTTATGTTCTGGAGTGGAGTTAAGGCGTAGCAGAGTTCATGGGGCAGAGGGCCAAACAGAACTCGGCAAAAACAATTCTGCACCAGCCGGGAATCGAACCCGGGTCTGTACCGTGGCAGGGTACTATTCTACCACTAGACCACTGGTGCTTTGTGGACTGACTTCCTATATTTCTGCAAGCGGTCCGACATCGCAGAACACTGTCGACAGGTTGATTTAAGTTTAAGTTATTATTAATAATTGATTCAAAATTTTATATATATTTTAATAATCAAATTCGCGTTCCATACGAGAGGTTTCAGAAAATGGGCATGGTTTGAGGAGCAAGACACTTTCATGATAGATAAAGTTATCCCTGATATAATGCAACGAAATGTAACTGATTAGATGATAAAGTAGACTTTTTACGTGGCTATCAGAAACTCAAATTTCTCTTTAACTCCCTATGAACTCCAATTCTTGAAATATCAGAAACTGAAGGAGTCAGGAGGGCGAGTGTTTGAATATAGGGAGTAAAAGCATATCAAGTAACTTGATTGCTCAATCAATAATATTTACTTGATCTGAGTGAAGAAGAAATTGCAGACATAAGCTTATTGTGAATTTTCCATGTGACCCTAGCTGACAGATTTACCCGGATTCCAGGATTGGACATTCATATATTATCTCGATTGAGGCTAATTAAGCTGCAGCGATGTTAACACTCTGATCAAGATTCTTCCTTTCTTGGCCAACTTAGTTGTAGCTGCTGTTTAGCTCTTGGAAAAAGGTCTTCGATGCTTCATAAGTGGACCAACAGATTGCAGCAGCAGGAGCATGGAAGAGCATCCTTGGGATCCATCCCCTCATAAGGCCCCGGTATCCATCCTTCTTCACGATTGTTCGGATAACATTCCCAATTGAACTGCTGGAAAATCTATCACAGCCACAGACTCCCTGTTTAACAAACCAAACCCATGGAGAAAACGAGGTAGAAAACACAAGATCCAGAAATATTTAAGGATCCAGAAATATTTAAGAACATCATCTAAATTGGTCAAATTTCAGTCTCGGGTACTTTGTCATTTTTCTGTCCTGTTACTGTTGTAGAAATTCTCCTTTACTATAATTGGCATAAGGTGGGCCGACCTCTGCCTCTAATCTCTGTTTCAAGCTGCTAAATTTAGCGGTTTGTCTTTATCAAAAATCCGAATTTGAATGTTTTCTGAACTAAGAAAACAGACTGTTTACCTGACACTGCAACTGGGTTTTAACAACATCGAGCGGCGTTGTAACGGCAGCAGCCAGGGCCCCAGCAGCGGCACCAGCGGTGGCATGAACGGCCAACCTCTCATCGTCGGTGCTATCAGGCGACACCTCCATCAGCCCTCGCTTCGCTGCTTCGTATGTGGCGAAGTGAACAGCAGTAAACGGCGCGTTCATAACGACAGTTGTCCTATATGAAGCGTAGAAGGCTCCAATCCCTTCCTCCATCAGAACCCTCCGCACGCAATCCGCTACGCCCTTGTACGGACTACTCTTCAGCTGCAGTCGCTGTTTCACCATATCCATAGGCGTGAACACCGCGTCGCTCGTGACAGTGGCCACCACGCCAGAAGCGGCATGAACCATCGAGTTGTTGGGATCGCCACGTGACAAAGCTTGCTTAGACAGCTCGTAAACAGAAAAGTAAACTGCATGGGCGGGTCCTGCGCCAAGCCCCATGGCAGCTATACCACGGTAAAGCCCGGAAGGACCTTCGAGCTTCAAGATTGAGCCGAGGGCCTGGCGAACGCCTATGGGTTGAACCGAACATGAAGCACCAATAGCTTGCATGCGCGTCTTAAGGGTGTCGACAGGAAACATAGCCATGTGCTCGACAGTGCCCGCTATGGAGCCAGCGATCATGAATTGCCAAAAGTGGAGGCCGTCGTGGGTTGGCGGGTGGGAAGGTGAGATATCGGAGTGGAACTCGGGAGGAAGTGGCACGGGCCGGTATTGAGGGGAAGCGTCAGTGGCCATGGTGAAGATAACTGTGGCAAGCAAGAGTTGCTGCTCGGATCGAAATATATAATAAAAGTGGAGAAAGGTGGCTTTCGAGTTGTCGCTGTGCTCTGAATTATTTTCTTTTGAGATGATTTTATTTAGCTTTGATTTATCGAAATAACTCTCTTTTTAATTTTAAAAATCTTTAATTAAAAGAAAAGATTTTTAACAAAATTACTTTTTAATGAAAGTTTTTCATATTTAAAGTATTTAATTTCAAAAATTTATATACTAATAAAATATAAAAATAAAGATCAAGTTACATATTATGTTTAAATCATACTATATTCAATAGATTTATTACACGTTATGTGCATTAGAGATGTTACGTACAAGTATGATTTTAAACAATTCTAAATAATATTTAAATTTATAAATTTCACTTATAACTTTAACCCATCAACTTTGAGATTTTGTGAATGTAAATTAATACACTTAAAAATATACATTAGTGTCATCTCTAAATTGGGTGAGCATAGTAGATGAATATTAGAGAGAAATCGATAAAATTAAAGAGAGCTTGATAGTGTAAAAGAAAAATCGAAAGCACAATAGATCGATACGAGAGAGAGAAATTGGGAGGTGAAATTGTAAAAAATGATTTAATTTGTTTGAAATAGCTTCGAGAGCATTTTTATTAAATCATGATAAAAATTAAATAAAAATAATTAATTTTATAGTAAGAGTTATTTTTAAAATGATTTTATGAGATTGATTATTTTTTATAATTTTCTTTATAATAAAAAAAATGAAAAAAGAGATCGCTTTCGAGTTTTCGGTATGCTCTGAATTACTTTCTTTTCTTTATTCGAAAAATTAAAATAATAAAAAAAGGTTTGAGGGGATTTTTAGGAGAAAAAGACTGAATTGCACGTAGCTATCAGAGAGGGGAGAGAATCGAATGGGAAGATATGGAGAAGGCTGCGAGCTTTCCTTTTTTACTTCTTTTCTCTTTCCATTTTTGGTTTGTAGTGAACACTCGTTTTAATGATTTCATTAAAAAATAAAAATAAAACTACTAGCATTGGTTTATTATTAAAAATACACTTATTTTAAGTCCAAAAATACAAACAATGATAATGTATAAGATTTATTGGACACGTGATAGTAAAATTACAGGATAAATACGAAACAGAATATCAAATGAAAATAAATGAATTTTGTTCAATTTAAATGAAAATCGCAAGGATAAACTTTACCCTTGTTAATAGTAAAGTTCCATTTCATAATTGAAAGTTGTTTGATCATGTTTGTATGGTAGCGAAGAAAATTCAAACTCATCCTAGACAAAGAGTATATATGCTCACGACAAGCTAATTTGTTCCTGCGGCACTTCATCTTCATGACAAGACTTGCAGAACCTTGTTATCCTGACGTGTTATGTCATGGTTTTCCCTTTTTTTTTTTTTTATTTATATTCCCTTAATGTAGTTTTTGCAGTACAGTTCTGTGTATCCTTTTTAACCTTCTTTGATGGCCAAAAGAAAGAAACAGGTTTTAGGATGAAGTAAAAGGCCTTGAAAGTGAAATTCGTCATATTTAGAGAGGAAGCAAATCAAAAAGCTCCAGGACTAGCTCAGACAACACAAGGTAGAGAAGCCGTGTGCTATCCACAAGCCTGCTAAACATTCTGTGGCTGCATGCAGCAGTGGCACAATAACTTGGCTCAATGAATTTCCGATCACTGTCAGGATTTTGAACTTTTGATTATCCTGAGCCTAGCAAATAATAATATCTCAGTTGAGGATATGATCGCTTAACATCATGTGGCTACGGACGCGTGGTGTCCACAAGCCCCCTTCCATCAACAGCAGTAAAACTCGACATCTCATGGCCAAAGTTGTGCGCAAAAAACTTTAGTGAGTGAAAGTGAGCTGCAGTGTCTTCATTTGTAGCAAAAGGGCCCCCCTATCCCTCTCGTATCCAAGACTAATAGGTGACAAGCTAAAGTCAAATTCGTCCTCCTCTGCTTTGTTGTGATGGGTAGATTCTTTGCGTGACTGATAATATAACAGTTCCTCTGCAAGCGATAAGAAAAGCCCATTTCTCCTTCACTATGATGGTGCCTTTTTGCCTGTGTTTAGTCCTTCATGAGTTGAATAAGAGTTCCTCTAGAGTTTGGGCCAGTCCTGAGCCCGTTGAATGAAGCCGTGAAACAAAAATCTGTCAGTTCAGGCCATGGTCCGGACCAAAAAACCGCAAAGGGTCGTCTCTCAGCTGGATGCCAATGGACAGAGAGGTGACAGAAAACCTGGAAGGGTTGCCTGAACGCTGCATTGCTGCATACTTAAAGATAGAACAACTGTTTTAACTTTTTAGAGAATCCTGTTAAAGGAGGTCTCCTTGCTCAAAACTGAATTCCATTTGCACTCTTAACATGGAAAAATGTGGCCACCATTTTCATGGAGTGATGAGAGGTGTACATACCAGAGTAGGAACAGAATCAGGAAGAAAATTTCTAACCTAAAGATGGAGAAGCTAATTATGAGTTACATATGATGTGATAGAAAAAATCCTTAGATTGGGATTGAGAGAAATCAATGGTGGTTTATGTCAACTCTAGAAGAAGCTGCACCTGGATAGAAAGACTAGCAAGAAAGGTGGGGGCAAATTGAATTTTCTTTTGATTAATCAAAGCACGGATAAGGGAAGAAAAGTTAAACAATTGGATAATCTCAACCTCTCATACCTCTCTAGACAATTTCGGTCAATGATCAACTCGTCTAAATTTGCCCAAATAACAAGAATTTTTAGCCGAAAGAACTTGGAAATTTCTTACAAAGGGAAATTTCTCTGCAAAGAAAGATAGGAGCCACTTTTTCTGGAGCATAGAAAAAACGAGATTATTTGTCTTGCTAAACACAAGATAAACACTGCTCAAATCTCCACTCTTTTAGGCTTAGGCTAGCTTCTACTCGCCCAAACATTGTACAGATACTTGATTCATGAGATAAAGTTGTCCGAACAAAGAGCGAGTATAGTTACATGTAAGACTCGAGCAACTGGGAAAAGTTTAGGTCACATGGGGACAGCTATTCGATGACGCTCAGATTGCAATGTGGACAGAATTTGCTGGCTAAGATTCCACAAAAGCAAGAGGATTGGATAGAACACGAGGTCGCCACACGCCTGCCTGCGTGTTTCAAGCAGGATCGTCCACCTAATATGCTATCCTACGGTCGAAAACGAACCCCATCCGCTCTGGACTCTTGTAACAGTCCTACCTACCAGTGCTATTCTCTATATATGCCCTGACACCCAGCCTTCTTCAGCCATCTTGTCTTCATATCTTCTCCATTTAGATTGTTTCAATTTCAGTTGCTGTAATCCTCTCAGAACCAAAGCAATGTTTTTGAGATCAGTTTCATCTATCTCAGTCCAAACCAAGCATGGGGATAATCTAATCAGTTCCCTTAGGGGCTCCCCTGCATTATCATCTTCTAGTTTCGGTTCTGCCTTTCCTTCTTCCTCTGCTCTGGGATTTCCGCAGAGAAAACCTGGAAGGGCTTTTGGGGTTTCTGCCTCCTTAGAAACCAACGATTTCGCACTTACAGGGGTAGTGTTTCAGCCATTTGAAGAGGTCAAGAAGAAGGAACTTGATATTCCAGTCGCTCCTCAGGTTTCGCTTGCTCGCCAGAAATATACAGATGAGTGTGAAGCCGCGATCAATGAGCAAATCAAGTGAGTGGTGGTTCTCGTTTTCCTTTCTATCCCTTTTGTTTATGATCTGTAGTCAAGCTTCTCATTTTTTTTCCCTTCAGATTCAGTTCTTAAATTACTGTGGTTGTTTTGTCACAGTGTGGAATACAACGTGTCCTATGTGTACCACTCTTTGTATGCCTACTTCGACAGAGACAACATTGCTCTCAAGGGCTTAGCCAAGTAAGAACACAGAAAACAACACCCTCTCCATATATTTCTTCCTTAGTCATATGACATGATAAATATTTGATCTTGTTGCAATCAGATTTTTCAAGGAATCTAGTGAAGAAGAAAGAGAGCATGCGGAGAAGCTGATGGAATATCAGGTTTTCTTTAAATCTCTTTGTTCTTTCTGTTTTATACTGGACTGGGAGGGAGTAGCTGATACAATTATTGTTGACACTGTGTTATTAGAACATACGGGGAGGAAGAGTAAAACTACACTCTATCCTGATGCCCCCTTCAGAGTTTGAACACGCAGAGAAGGGAGATGCATTATATGGTGAGTTAGTGTCTTTTTAACCAATAACCACCACATCTGTCTTTAGCTCTCAAAACCATGCTAATGGCTTCATGCTTGACAATCTTTTTTTTTTTCACAGATATGCCTCATAATTTTTCTGCTGTGTATCAGTTAGAGTTTGTTTAATATTGTTTGTGTCCAACTGGTTTCAATTAATTTTTTGCTGTAATTCTTTTTGGACTTCAGCTATGGAATTAGCACTGTCCTTGGAGAAGTTGACAAACGAGAAGCTTTTGAGCCTGCACAATGTAATGCTTCTTGACCTTATGCTCAATTAAAATCCTGAAAGCAAAGTACTAAGAGCAGCTCTACCTGGTTTGAAACTTCAAAGCCATGGGGTGTAGATCAGGATGTTTGATTCTGCAATTTGATCTAGATTGTTCTGAATTCTCATTTTTTGTACTCTATTGATGAATAACAGGTAGCAGAGCGAAACCATGATGCTCAGATGTCAGAATTCATTGAAAGAGAGTTTTTATCTGAGCAGGTGAGCTCAAGTAACAGCTTGTTCCAACCGAGAAGGCACTGTTCTAATGAAATCATGCCTGACTAACTAAATTTTTGTAGGTTGAAGCCATTAAGAAGATATCTGAATATGTTGCTCAGTTAAGGATGGTTGGAAAAGGCCACGGTACGCACTCAAAGCTAGAGTCAAACTCTCAGCACAATCTTTTCTTTCAGTTTGCTACATCGTTTGCATTCAATTCATAAAACCATTGAAAAAACGTTTCAGTTACTTCTGTGCTATCCTCTTGTGTTATTTTCTAAGCACTGAGGGCAATTGCTTGGTCTGGCTTGCAGGAGTGTGGCACTTTGATCAAATGCTCCTCCACGAGGGTGATGCTGCATAATGAAGATCTTTCATCCTTTGCGACTTAAATTCAGTGATGTTCTACTACATGAACCAGAATTTTTTGGAGAAGAATAAACTGTTGTGTGGAATATTTGTTTGAAGTTCTAAGATATCAGTAACCCCTTAGCTTTGTTATGTTAGAGAGAACCAGAGAACTTTCCTTTTACCCCCAAAATTAAGGGAGCTTTGTTTGTGTTCCTCAATAGCTGGAGGAGCAATGTCTGTTTGATGCATCAATGGCTCCTCTCACCAGTGTGTCTATGGATTGTGATTAGGATCATTCCCTAGTGAAATTGTATCATTAAATAACAGATGTATTTGATTAAGTTGCTTATGAAGCACAGTATATTCTCTGCTCCTTCTATCATTTACATTTGATTAAGGAAAGATGGAAACCACACAAAATTTGTTCCAACAATGAAAAATTGAAGCAACACCTGTTGTCTAGATTCTAGAATTGGCTGCTATCGTTTACATCTCAATCAGATAAGCTTTTAGTCCAATTTTCCCTTCCCCATGGGAGGAAAACTCTCAAAAGCTTTAAAGCTCAATGAAGACTAGTCCATTAAAGTTCATCTAAACCTGAAGGTTTACAGACAGACATGATCTATCTTGGCTTGAAACAGAATCTGAAATAAGAAGGCCTTCTGCTTCTTCTGGTTTTATGGCCATTTGATGGGAAAGAAGAATGAATCATCTTCCACATCACTTGTATATCTTCATATTCACCACAAGACTCCATGTCCTTGTAAAGAGTTAGCAGCACCTGCCTATTCTCTACCATGATTGCCGTAAGCTTTGGTTAGAACAACAGATATTTGCGTATAAATCCAACATGCGTGCATGTGCGCACACACATAAATCAGGCTTAGCTGCTTAGACAGAGCGAAAGGAGAGTTACCTTTGGCCTTTGGCCTGAGACGTGAAGTGAACTTCAGAAGCATACATTTGGTTGGAAAGAGAACAGAATGCTTAAAACGAAGCCATCCCCTCCACCTCTCCATCTTCAAGCCTTGGCCTAGCTCCTCAGCTTCTCCTCTTTGTTTCCTCTATTACATATATATATATATATATATATATATATAAATGTCTGTTTTCCATTCCTAAACTTCCCTTTAGCCATTTAACTAATGCTCGCAAGCAAAACAACGAAATGAATCCGACATGACAGAAAACAACAATTGTCAAGACGGAACAGCCTTAGTTTACTTAAAATTGGATTTCACTAATAATGTTGCACCCTTAGTATCAAATGTAATGAAATCTAAGTCCTACCAACTTTGAATTGTTAACTGCATTATAAGAGGAAAGGAATTACTGAATTTGAATCTTTTACCTTTCGCAGGGATATGTTTGACAACTGAGAGATAGAAGGGGATGCTTAGTACCAAATAATGGGGGCCAAGGAACATATTAACATAATAATAGTAAATTTTACGAATTACAAATTAAATCATATTATAATTCTGTCAAATTACGATTACGATACTGTCAATTTGATGTTTCATTCATTGTTGTACTCTTTTGTTAACAAAACAATTGCAGTGATAAGTTTCGATTAATCTATGGAAGAGAGAAAAAAAAAATGTAATTATTGGGAAGAAACCGACGGTGAGTAGGAAACTTCATTTGGACTTTGCAGTTCCCATGTATCCTTCCTACCAAAGATTCTCATTGCTATTAATTTGTAGGAAAGAGCAGGTGGGGCCATGGTCAAACGGTTGGTTGGATTTTCTTTCAATGCCTTTGTGTTTGTGTCGACACCTCTCACTTCACCACCCTCACACTCCCAATTTAGAGATATTTTAGGCTAAGCCGAAATGGAGAGATAACCAAAAGGTATTAAATTAAACAAAAACTAATGTCAAATGACGAGTTTCACTAAGCTTTGGTTTAAGCAAAGCAAAGAAGATTAGTTAGAAGAAGCTTGGTGTCATTGGATCCTCTTGGCATCACTTTTCTCTTTTCTGCTTGCTTAATCTGCTTGGCACCACCTGTGAGAAGAAGAATGAAGCATGTGCTTTGGAAAGCATTTCTGGTAGTGTAGTCTCTTTAACTGCCATCCATGACAACTTACCAACTCTCTGTCTATTCTATCCCAACTCTGTTCCTTCAACTCTCTGTTTATTCTATCCTAACTCTGTTCCTTCTAGTGTTTTCTGTTTCTATTTTTTCCTTGATGAGATATTCTACTTCAGCTGCAGCCTATGTCAAAGTTAGAGTGACCTTGCCTGTGATAATTTGCCTTTTCTAGTGAACTAATGTAAATCTTTTCAGAATGACAAAATGACAAGGCAGCCTAGATTCAAAGGGTGGATAATAATAGTAATGCATGGTATATCCTCCTCACCTATTATGCAGAAGAAACTGGATAGAATGGGAATGGGAATAAATAATGCATTGGCTTATCTTCATACTGCTAAACCACTTGTGTAAATGGAAAAGGAAATTCATCCTGAAGAATACAGAAGAGAAGGGATGGAAACTAAGAGGAAAGGAATATGAAACCAATGCTGATAACAATAGCAATTTAAATATTTATTTCAAAGGATATAAAGGGTGGCAGAAGCAACTCTCTCAATTAACCAACTAAATCAGAAATATTCACGACAACAACCAAGTTTTCGATAATTCATAGCCTGATATGTCACTAACATCACCCAACCGAAAAGGACTTAAATTGCAAGAACAAAATGGTTTTCAAAATTGTGCTCATAAGTTAAAAACAAGAAACCTAGTATCTCCAGAAAATACTACCACAGCAAAACATATCTGGGTACCTTATGCTAAAGTTTAAACAGCATTTTGGGCTGCAAGCCTCTTCCTAGCTTCCTCAATGACGGATAACTTGATACCCTTGCCCTTAGGAAGTGAAACCCATGGCTTTGTTCCTTTTCCAATTGTGAAGACATTACCAAGACGAGTGGCAAACTCGTGTCCAGCAGCATCTTGAATATGGATTGTCTCAAAGCTACCCTTGTGCTTCTCCCTGTTCTTAATTACTCCAACACGACCTCTGTTCCTCCCTCCAGTGACCATGACAACATTCCCAACATCAAACTTAATAAAGTCAACAATTTTGTTGCTTTCAAGGTCCAGCTTGATGGTGTCATTAGCCTTGATCAGAGGGTCCGGGTAGCGGATAGTACGTCCATCATATGTATTGAGGTATGGAATTCCTTTCTGGCCAAACTGGACGGATCGAACCTTGCAAAGCTTAAACTGCAGAATACAAAAAAGCACATGAAATTTATTGTTATAACCAACAGGGTGAAGAAAGTAGAAAAAACTTAGGGGCCATAATGGAAATGTGATAAGAACAAGCAGATAATAAATCCAAGTTCAAACCTTGGTTTCGTCACCAGTGATAGCATGGAGACGGAAACGCCCTTTGGTGTCATAAAGTAGACGGAAGTCCTCATTTGTTTTAGGAATGGAAACAACATCTGGCAGCAGGTGATAAAGCATGGTTAGAAAAGAGTCAAAGAGAATAAATTTGTAAGGGCAGAGAGAAAAAAGTCAAATCCAGAAAAAAGGGGGATCTCGAAGCTAATCTAGGAACAAGCAGAGAGCCCAAAACCACATGCCAATGAACATTGCCTAACTGATAGATCTCAGCATATATTTCATATATTAGAATGAAAGTGCCAGTCAATCAGAATAGTGCACACAAAGATTTGATCATAGGACCCTGAAGCCATGTGGAAAACAGAGTAACTAACCAATTATATTGGGAATGAAAAAAATTCAACTGAACCAAATCAGTCTAGGAAATCAAGAGAAAGTACACATACCCATGAAACCAGCAGGATAGGTCTTATCTGTCCTAACCTTTCCATCTACCATAACATGCCTCTGCATAAGAATAGCAATGACTTCTCTATATGTGAGAGCATACTTCAATCTGTTTCGCAGAATGAGGATCAAGGGCAAGCATTCTCTGGACTTGTGGGGGCCAGATGATGGCTTGGGAGCCTGCAAACAGGAAAATAAGAAAACAAAATTAAAACTGTATAGATGAAGCAAGCAGGTGGAGGGGACAATAAAAAAAGCTGAAGGAACAAGGAAGAACGGTAAACTGGTTTGGAAGTGATAGGATCGAGATGATAACATACAAAAGCACCACCAAGCTTGTCAAGCATCCAATGCTTAGGGGCATTGAGCCTCTTCAAATGTTTCTTCAACCCTCTAGCCTGTAACACACCACAACGAAAACATAGTGCAAAATGAAACTGAAATATTGTATCATGATGGCATGAAGACCCACAAGGCCACAATAGAACAAAATAAAAACAGCATCTGCATTACTAAATCAAATACAACAGCAAGACTGCACATTCACAAATCAAAAACATAGTAAAACTACAATAATCTGATTTTAAACAGTCTAGCCATTTTAAATGAGCAAAACAGCAAATCAGGAGCAGATAATTGATCCAAGGTTCCATTCAAGTCGTCCCTTCCCGTCAATTAAATCACCATTTTATGTCAAATAGATCCCAACTGTTGAAACTACCGTTAACGCTCAAAACCCATATATCAACAAGGCGTAACTATTAGACACTATCATAAACAATGGAAATCACAGAAAACCCAGATAACATGACTATTCCAAATCAATGAAGCAAGAGCATAAAACCAGCCCCGAAAGTCATCAAAAAACAGTGATTAAAACAAACTATTCCGAAACGTCCTATTGCCTTTACCAAAAGCAAACGAAAACAGATCCATGAAATTTCCAGAACCAAAAATCAAATGGCGAAGGCATAAGAGTGAACCAACATAACTTATCGAAGAACGAAAACAAGAGAAAAGCAAATGAAAGTTCGGAAAAGCAGAGACTGACCATCTTGTTGAAAATGCGGCTGTGCTAGCTCAAAGCCTGAGGTTTTGCTCAAGCCGTTCTTTGAATGAGGAGGTGGGAGGGGCTGCAAAACCCTAATAACTCCCGTCTATCTATACTTCTCTACCTTGACGCGGGAGGTTTAGGGCTTTTTGCTACGAGACTATGGTTACGGGCCAAGTAGCCCAGAATAAGATACAGCACTTTAGTAATTGGGTCTGCTTGGACTGCCCATGGTTTCCTGATTAGCCCAAATACCCTTCCTTTTGTGCGCTCAGGCTAGCCCAAGTTCTTGTCAATACAATAGACAGTATGTAAACGCAAAACCGGTATTAACTAACTCGCTTAAGTATGATTTGCGTATCTTATAAACTAGTTTGGATAGTATATGATCGTAATTTTAGAATATTCATTCCCTAAATTGATTAAATATTTACTTTTTAATATATGTATTATTTATGATTGTTAAAATTTATATTTTTTATTATAATTCATGTCGAATCGAATTTTATACAAGTAACTCACATCATTTTAACTACATAAATGAGTTCAAGTTTTAATTAAATTTTAATACAGTATTATTAATCAAGTTCGGGTAAAGGTTCAATATTAAATTCTATAATTGAATTTAAGCACAAATAACTCAAAATTAACTGATGCCTACTCATTTTCATTTTCATCTTTGGCCAAAATATTAGATGGATGGAGTTGAAGATATTTTTGTTATCTTTAATCTTAGTGATCTCTCTATTTTTTTTTCATCAACGGTTTTTTCCGGTTTGATCTTTGAATTTTACCAGCAAAAATAGGGATTTTTCTTGTTTAAACAAAAAAAAAAGGAAAAAAATAGAATAAATAAATGTTATTTAACAGAAGAATTACGAAAAACACATTACAGGGAGAAAATATATTACAAAAAAGAGAACAAAAGTTCAAAATGCAAAAGAAAAGTAGAAAACAGTACAAATCCAGTGGCAGATGAAGATGTTACAATCAGAATTCTAGAAATAATGATTCATTCCTGAAACTGGAAGCGGTTTGAACCTCAAGCATCAGACGCTTGTTAATCTTGAGCAATGTGAATCAGAATGGTGGCCTCATCACTGGTGGGAGCTGCATCATCTGCTTTATTCATAATACAATAATAATAATTAACAGAGATTATCAAAGAATGCCCAAAAAGGATTTAGAAAGATTGAAGTGATTATGATGCTAAATGAATGAACCTGGAAGAGATATGGGCAAATGGGAGACGATGTTCTCAATGATACCCCCTCCACCACCACCACCACCCTCTGTTTTCTCTGCTTTGGTTTCTTCACCAACCTTCACCATTTCTTCCTTTTTGTTTTCATCAGGACTCTCTCTTACTTCACCTTCAGAGTGGTGAAAGAGGTTGGACACGATGTTGTTGATAAGCCCTTCTCCTCCTCTTCCACCACCACCCACTTCTTCCTCTGATCTGAAACCTGATTCATTTTCACTTCTAACATCAAAAGCTTCAACTTTTCCTTGCGTGATGTTACCTGCTTGGGGGCTTGAAGGAGTGACCAAGTTCGAAATCATATGATCCAAAATCCCACCTCCCTTATCTTCAGGGATTGTCTCCTTGTCAGCTTGTTCATCTTGTTTTTCTTCATCTGCATCTCCTCCAGTAACCAAGTTAGAGATGAGATGGTTAATGAATCCACCAGCTCTGTCTCCCCCCTCTTGTTTAGCTGCTTCAGGATTTTGTCTTTCTTCAATAACTTCATCTCCGCTGAGATTTATCGGATGCAACAAGCTTTCAGCTTCAGCCACTACATCTTCCATCTTGTTTGCTGGTTTCGTCTTTGAATATCATTCATCATAGAATTGGTAAAGAATGGTGAGAAGTTTTATACTGGGGGGAAAAGCAATAGGGCAGAATCGTCCTTGTACCTAAGGGATTGTTTAAAGACGGAAGGTGGGCTTCTTACACGTATTTCGTAAATGTTGTCTGATGGGGCCAAACCGGCCAACAACAGGTGGACATGTGCCGCCTTGCTGGAGCCTCTTCAAAGCCCTTTTATGATTTCCATGCAAGGTCGGTGGGAAACCCGAATTCGCCTTGTCAGAAGAACTCTGACTGTTTAGTTTACAGATTATTGTTTCTTCATTGAAGCCATAAAGCTCGCAAAGGGGGAAATTAGAAGAGTTCTGTTGCTGCTCATTTTATTGATCATGACCATGATTTTGAATTGGTATATGTGTCACCTCAACGATGAAATGATTTGCTTTTCAAGTAACATAAGAAGAAAGAAACGACCCTCCACCAATTTACATCAATATGTAGGAAAGGGGGGGCAAGAAAGTTTAGCATTTGGCCCTTGAAGGGCTACAATCAAGCAGACATGCTAAAGCAAGCTTTTCATTAATTCAGTATTGGCATCAATACATTGTCTTAAAACAAGTGTATCTCACATAGATTTCAACCTTTGATCACTATTTAAGTAAAAACTCTGCCTACCCTTTACCAAGAATCAGAAACCATCTCGTTTCAAAGATGTATGGTATCCATGTGAAAGCTGAATGATGCAGAGTCAGACCCTACCGAGCCTAGGGCTCATGTAGTTAACTCTTTATGTGGTAGTTATGCTATGGATCATTCTCGGTTGAACCATATATGGCTGCCTCCTCAGCTTTCTTTTGTGCTTCCCTTTTCGCCTTTCGTCTATCATCCCTTGCAGCAGCATCAGCCTGGACTTTCTCCATTATTGCATTGAAACCAGGAATTGTCCTCTCCAGTTTGTTGTAGACTTGGCTGCTAAGGTTGTAAAAAATTCGAAATATTCTCTGCAAGCATAGAAACAAAAAGATTATAAATAAAGGCTTGTGGACTAATCTGACTCATTATTGAAAATCAGGCATCATATTAAGAAGATCGTTGGAAACATTTGAAAGCTACTAGAACTGCCATGCAAAGATTTTGAAAATCATTGTAACATGTTATTTTGACAAAGCAAATTTAAAAATTCCTCCATACACACCCACAAAATCACTAAGACACATGGAAAGCAGGGAAAGTTGTGTTTGTTATCAAAATTGCAGCTTGACCAATATCAACAAATATGACATATATATGGAAGAAATCACACCCTACCTTGACATCCTTATTCCAATGTCTGATGTATGGGGGACCTGTAGTGTAGGAACCAAGAGGTTCACGATACCACTCTCCACCATATGTAATCTCATCCATTGCTTGCTCCACACTTAAAACTTCCCACGGCCTTAACCCAGGAATAGCTTTGGCCAATTTGCGCCTGCCTCACAGAAGCAATTAAAATATTTAGCAGTTATAAAACCATTTTAAATACCATTCTAATAAGATGATAACCATCAAGACACCTATGCAATTTCAGCAATATGATGTATAATTATCTTCAAGATAAAGAAGGATAGAAGAAGAGAAGTAATACCGAAGATCTTTTGAAATGTATTTGTTAGGCATATGATCAGATTCCAAGAGAGTTGTCATTTCAGAGCCACTAGCCCAAAGAAATAGGGTATGGCTAGGAATTCTAACTCCAGGCCATATGCCATCATTAGCTTTTAGAACGGCCAAATCACGTCTTTTGCTCTCTATAGCTTCTTCTTGAAGCTGCTTATAAGTTTTCTTCTCATGTCCTTTAAGGGGAACCCAAGGAGGTATACCTTTCTGCAGTTTATGAAGGAAAGCTGTTGCTGCCGCACCAAGTCTAACTGATGATCCATATAAGACAAGAATTAATCAATCAGGACATTGAATTTGACCATTCAGAGACTATTTTTGGATGATGGTAGACCGAAGACAACCAGGAAAGAAAATGGTCATCATCACCGACAATATTCATCTAAGCAGAGTGCATTTGATGAATTCTGGTCCACCAACAGTTGTATTCAAGTTGGATAACTCTTACCATTTGGTACTACATGTTGCTATTACATTCAAAGAGCACTAACAAAATACTAAATAGGTGATAAGTACCAGTCAATACTAAAACCAGAGACCAGAAGTCCTAATGTATAACCTTGGCCTCTTGTTTCAGCATACAATAAACAGATGTAAATGAAAAGCATAAGAAAAGGAAGGATAAAAAATACCTTCCCAAGTGGCTATTGCAGGTTCCAAGCCATAAACCATATGAATTGGTGCCCATTCATCCATGTCCTCTCCCCAAATAAAAGTGTGCTTATCAATTATACCAGCACCCCAAGCTGTTTTGAGGGTTATTAGCTCACAAGGACCTCGGGTACGACCCAAGCGATCTTTATAGTACCAGCCTCCACTCCTCATGATATCTGTATCAATAAATAAGCATGACATGATTGAATAGCAAATAGAACAAAAATAATCCAGAAAGGGGAAAACAAGGTACACAGAGACATTAGATCAGTCCTAAACCTTCCCTTTGAGAGTAACATAAGATGAGATACGATAAAGAAGAATCAACAGAAAATTGGATAATGATATGAGAACTAATAACTAAATTTTGACCTCTGATATTCAGTAAACTCTTGAAGTTGCAAAACTCAAAAGATTCGAAAATAATTCGCAGCAGAGTCAGGGAAAACAACAATGTCCACTTCCACATAGAACCTAAATTACTCGAAAAAAACATTCTCGAGACTAATACATGAACTCAGGACAAGCTCCAACAAGCCGTTCAAGAAAAACCAAACTTACAGTCATAGTAACGCTTCTCGAGCCGCTTATAACCAATAGCCTGAGCAACATCAATAGGTCGACCCGGCGGGTAAGGCCTCTGGCGGAACCCCCAGAGCCCAAAAAAGAACTGCTTTGCAAAATCCCAAAATTTATCATCACTCTCTTTCCTGGTCTTGATAGCTTTTCTAGGCATAGGCCTCCCATCCAACCCAATCACATGCGGCAGCGCTTGCCACAGCTTCTTATCTTCACTTCTATACGGCTCGTCATTTTCTTTAAGCTCCATTCTATTGATTTCATCAGCAATTTCCTCAGCTCTAGCCAGAAACTGAACCACGGGACTACTCCTGAAGTCTTGCCACCATTTTTCATTCTCTTTAACTTCCTCTTCCGTTGGATTCTCTTTCTTCTCAAAAAGAGGATCCTCGTTCAAAATATTTTCCACTTCCGGAGTGTGCCTGTAATCAGGGAGGTTCTCGCATTCCCAGAAGAACTGGTCCAGCATCTGCTTGTACGGCCCAGGCTTATCAGAATCCTCGTCGGGCTTCTTGGGTTTTTTCTTGAAGAGGCTGGAGGCGTTTATGGAAGCGAAATTTGGAGAGTTTGAGGATGTCTTGGGGAGGAATGAGTCGGCAAGTGAGGGAAGATTGACGGGTTGGATCGGATTTTGAGGTTTCCTGAACCAACTTTCGAAGGGATTAAAGTTGATTGAAGCCATTGGTAAAGGCTACAGCCTTTTGGGGGACTTGACTTTCGAAGGGTTTAGGGTTTTGGTGAGGCTGAAGAGAGAAGAGTTCAGCTAATTGAGGAGATTGGGCAATGGCGAAGCTAACAAGGACTGTGAGTGTTTCTGAGATAGAGTGAAGGAAGGAGGAAGTGTGCTTTACTCTAATTGGGCCACATACAATTTTTGGGCTTTATAACCAAGCTTTTAGGCCCAAATAATTTTTGGGATGTTTAAAATAAGTTTATTTTTTATTTTTTAAAACATTTAATACTCACTTTTTTATATTCTAAATTTACCTTTATATTTAAAAATTTTTTTTCCATGTTTTAGATCCGCCATCACATAATAATAAATAATTACTAACATAAATATAAAAATATTTAAAAAGTGATGAGAAATCCCCGATGTTGATCATCAATCAATATATATCAAACTCAAAATTTTTATCTTCATTTACGTAAAAATTAAAAAAAAAATATATTTAAAGATGATAAGAGTACTATATACTTCAACTATCGATAATAGCATCCGATTCATGAATCTCGCTCAACTGATCACATAAATATAAGTAGTGGATGTCAAAAAAGGGAAGAAAGAGCGTATAAAAAGATATATTTTTTATTATTTTTAAAAATTACATTGGTATCAAAGTGTTACAAAATTGGTAAAGCTGGTCTATATATATATTGAATTATCAAAACTAGAAATAAAGAATTTATTCCTTGCTTAAATTGGGTGAATAATATCAAAATGAGTTAGCTTTCAATATTAAAAAGAGTTAAAAATAAAATAAAATAAAAGAAGAGTCTCTCTTTTTGGAATCCACAACTAAAGTAGTTTACAATTTATTCATAACTTGTGGGTGAGTTAGAATATTCATGGAAAGGGATCATGAGTTGCACAATTTTGGAGCAAAGCAAAATATTCCATGCATTTTTCCAAGAGAGTTACTTTTTGTTAATTATTGATTTTAAGGGATTCATCTAAATTGGTTTTTAATGAATTTTAGTTGTTTATCAAACTATTATTTTGTCTAATTGTAGAATTAATGCAATTATACGGACAATTAATTTAATTACTCTTTCAAAACCGGCCTTATTAAAAACACCGAATAAATATTCATTATGGAAAACAATAATAATAATCTTTCGATCTCTTTTTCTATATCCATTTTCTTTTTTTGAATGTCTTAAATCAAAGTTTTTTTAGGCACCTAATACTCTTTTTTTTTTAGTACTTATAAATTTACTTTTTAGACTAGAAAGAATTGAATTTCTAAATTAATTTTTTATAAAAATTTTAATATAAAATATATCAAAATTAAAAATTTTATTTTAATGTTTATAAAAATAAAAAAATAAAATATAAATATTTAAAAACAGAAAAAGTACTATTTATTTAATATTATGAAATATTTAAAAATGTATTCTAATATTTGATTTATTGATTGGTATATGTCGAATCCCTTTCCTCTTAATTTTAAAAAAATAAAATAAAGTATAAATTAATTGAAAAAGGTGATGGATTTATATAGAAATGGAAAATAGGATCGAATCATATCTTGTTTAGTTATTTTCATAAATACTAAAGTTCAGCATTAATGGCGAGCACTGAGATTTGGCAAAAGGATTGGAGAGAAAAAGAAGGTGAAAAAGGAAAAGAGGAAAAGGTTAATCAAAGGTGACGGTTACTTTGGAAGCCTTTTTTGTTTCAAAGTCCATAAGAAGCGATTCTCAAACTGAAACGTCTGAAAAATTTTCTGCTTTTGTAGTTTGGGAATGGCGTCTCCTCGTTTCTTCTTCGCTTTCTTCCTGTCCACTTCGATGCTCTTCTTGTTGTCAATATCTCCATGTCATGCTCAAAACGTCACTCTTTCTCTTTACTACGAAACTCTCTGCCCTTACTGTGCAGACTTCATAGTCAACCATCTAGTAAAGCTCTTTGACAAGGGACTCAATTCCATCGTCAACCTCAGGCTGGTTCCATGGGGCAACGCTGTTATGCAACGTGACGGCAACTTCGTTTGCCAGGTTCTTGTCAACCCCCCTTTTTTTTTTATCGATGAATGTCTCCATCAGTGTTTATCTGTTTCGGTTATCCAAGCATATCCTCTCAACAGAAGCAGGATTTCAATATTGTTCAGAGATTAATGATAGGGTCCTAATCCTGCCTGTTTAACAGGCTTGTTTTTCTTTTTTGGGCTTATTTTTTCCATTTGTGTTGGCTTATCTGTTTCCTTAGAAGAAGCTGCAGGCTTGCAGCCTGCATTTGGCTTTGGCCAATCTTATTGTTTTCCAGTTATGAATGACCAATCAGGTTTGATCACAATGCTTCAGCATGGAGGGTTGCAGGTTGGGACCCCAAAATTTTGATTCCTTTTCTCTTTTAGTCATCACCTTTAATTTATCAACAGCTTCCAGGCTCCGGGGTTATTCAGGAAGATGAACATCATATTAATTCATTTCATTTAGCCATATCATGCATAAACTGTTCATGAACCAACCTACTGTAATTCTAATTTGGTTTTTTTCTTTTTCTTTTTTTGTTGGTACTTGTAATTCTGATGTGGTTCTATTTCTGTGATTCTGATATTCTGAGCTACTACTTATTCTTTCATTTTCTTGTCTGTAACACCTTGCAGCATGGGCCAGATGAATGCGTCCTGAATGCTATTGATGCCTGCACCATCACAATATATCCTGAAGTGGTAAGCTTTCCATTCCTCTAGGAAGAAGAACCCACTTTCTTTGTCATCTATATTTTCGAATTCAAAACATCAAATTCTTGTCTATAACAGGTACGGGCATAGCTTCCATCCTTGGATATATACGTAGTTGATCCCCAAGTCTTTATTTATCTCGCACGTTTGCTTGTTGCAGGAGCGGCATTTCAGATTCATTCTCTGCGTTGAGCGTCTGGCCTTGGAGAACAAGGTGAACGAGTGGGTTAACTGTTTTGATATGACTGGGTTGGGCAGGGTCCCCGTTGATTGCTATAAAAGTGGATACGGAAACATGGTTAGTTTCCTGAGCTTATCTCCCCAATGTCCATTCTGTGATTACAACTTTGTTCTTCTAATAACCATCCTGTGATTATATGCATACAGCTGGAAAAACATTATGCTGCTGAAACTGCTCAGCTTAATCCACCACATAAATTTGTTCCATGGGTGCTTGTTAACGGTCAACCTCTAGAGGAGGTCATTTTCTAGCTTATTATGTCTCTTTCTGCTCTCCATTTCTTTCTTAATTTTATGGCTCCATTGTCTTGTCAACTGTTTTCGTGAATACAGGACTTCAAGAGTTTTGTTAGCTACGTCTGCAAGGCGTACCAGGGCAAGCTAGTCCCTGAGGCTTGCCACCAATCACTTCCGCTGATGAACAATTCTTTGAAAAAGGCAAATCCTAGTAATCCAGTTTGTTATGCTAAGAAGAAACTAGACAACTTTGAGTAGAGCTAAGAAAATCTGAAGAGTAACTTTTTTGTCGACTCTTCCTATGTAGGCGTCCTTGCTGAATGCTGATACACCATTTTCAATCACATTGTTGCTGATTTTTGGGATTCACTTTTGGCTTCTCTCTGCTTTAATTGAACAATAGCGATTGATCTTGCTAAAACAGTACAGTGTACTGTAGAACTATTGATTAGATGATGGCTCAGAAATGTACATGAATTATTCTAACTAGGCAAAGTCAGGCAGGGTGTTGAACCAAAAAAAGGGTCATATACATTTTATCTCCTAAAATTATAAGCAAAATAGAATGATTAACGGGAAATGATTCCATAATAGTCGAGGCACGAATCTTGAATTCTCACCATCTGTTCCCTGCAGTACTATTTTTCAACGCTTTTTATGATTCTGGAGTTCATTGCTGTTTGAGAGTTGAGACTTGCTGCCTGTAGTTAGCAGTGCATTAGATTTGAACTGTCTGGAAATCACAGCAAATTAGTTTGAATGTAAACTTCGTTTGATTATTCAGAACTAACTTTTATTCACAACGAAATTTGACCATACCAGAAAAAGAAAAAACTGCAGCAATGGGAGTTTTTGTCCTTAATGAATTAACTCTTCAGCTAAGTTTGAAAGAAGTTTGGGGTACATCTGATACAATATCATGTGAATTTTCACTTGCACCCAGCCAGCTTTTTGCAAAGAAAACATGTTAGAGCAGTATCACAGTGATCTAAGAGCAAAATAGCTTGTTATTGGTTCTAGTTATATACTTTTGGACATCCTTGCTGTGGCAGCAGAGTAAACCTTTAGAAGGAACAAACTTGTGTTCAAGATCAGATTGCTGGCGTTTAATAATAATTATATCTAATGTTTTTCAATCATTATACGCGAATTTTGATAGTTATGGAAAGCTAAGAGAAGAAAAATGAATGAAGAAAAGCTAATAATTTGGAAACAATTTGATAAAGACCAGTTTCAGAATTGTAATAGAACAGAGGGGCATTGAAGTCACATCACATCCTTCAGAAACACGACTAAAGAACCATATATTGGTTGCACTGGACATTGTTACATGCTCTCAAAAATGGCTTTCTGTAAGTTAGCCTTCCCAGTTCTAGTTATGGCTTGTCTTTTGTTTCCATTCACGTTTCCATCTCATGTTTCTGTTAGAAATGACGCCGGTGTCAAGGTTTCAACCTCTAACAGTTCTCAAAAAGTTAATGTCTCTATCTACTACGAAGCTCTCTGTGTTCGTTGTGCGAAGTTCATCGTCAACAAGCTCGAGGATGTGTTCGAAAATGGTCTTGTCTCCATCATCAATCTCAGGCTTGTTCCTTGGGGTGCTTCCTACATCAGTAAATCTAACAACACCATCATTTGTAAGGTCGATACTCATCTTCCTCTGGGTTTGATTCATACTATTTACATTCCATTTAAGCATTCTCACAAGCTTTCTTGATTTACGCTCCGTGTACTACATGAACACAATGACTGCAGCAGTAGTATACCCTGATAGAAAGTAGGGATCGAAGTAGACTCCTATCAGTTTTTTCCTTTTGGCTAACCAAATCTGAAAGATCAGAAAAGAAATCTGAATTTTTAATAACTTATGATGAAATTGTTTCCTTTAACTGTGTTTTCCTCCCTTACCCACACAAAGAGCCAGGCGTACCAGGCTTAGCAAATCATCTGTAGTCTGAAAGGATTTCATTGATGAACTGGCTTTTTTAGGTCCCATACACCCAAAAGCGTAGGAGTACCTAATTTTCCTTTCAAAGGGTGGCAAACTGGAATGTGAAACGGTGGCAAACTGGAATGTGAAACTTCATTTTTGTGTTGAAGGACATACTTTAACGCTATAATGTGTTTACTCATTAAAAATGGGGGCCCATGTTCTTCTTTTCCTTGTTTCAGTCTTCCATCTTGTCCAGCCCCAAGGTAAAAGAGAAGGTAACAATTTTATCATAATGGTTAAGGGATATAATTAGCTTCTGTTCAACCGGTCTCATGATGGAATCCCCTTCGGAAAAATGCCAGTTTTCTTCTTTTGACGAACAAGAATGCCACTCATTTGATGATTTCATGTAGATCATGGCATGCTGGTATCCTTGTTGATTATGCCTGTTTCAATTATCTAACTTACACTTCAAGAAACTTTTGCAGCATGGACAAGATGAGTGCCAGTTAAATACTATTCAAGCCTGTGCTATTTATGTCTGGCCGGACGTTGTAAGCACAGAATTTGCTTCCTCTCCCCTCCCCCAAGTTGCCTATCCTAGAACCTGATGATGTTTCTAACATTCTGCTTAAATTACAGAACAAGCATTATGGCCTGATCTACTGCATTGAGTTTCTAGCAATTGAGGAAAGGCAAAAAGAATGGGAAAGTTGTTTCAAGTCATTGGGTTTACCTCAGAAACACATTTTGGACTGCTATAATAGTGGAAAGGGAAGAACGGTCGGTTTCTTTTTTCTATTTCATTACCCAGCAAAATGATGACGAAATAAAAGATATAATCATAGTAATGATAACATAGATTTTGACAAGACAAACAGCCTTCCATATTTTTTTCATGAATTTTTTCATTTCCATCAGTCAATTATGTTTATTGCTTTCTCTTTCTTCTGATGAGTAAGTTGTAAGGTTTGATATGCAGCTTGAGTTAGCATATGCCAATGAAACTGCTCATCTTAGTCCACGTCATGCATTTACTCCATGGGTGGTGGTGAATAATCAGTCAATTGGAAATGTTAGTTCCTTCATATTTTTTTCTTTCTAGTTATTTCACTTTCCTCCATTTCTACAGCTTTGAATTCTTTCTGCAGGACTATGAAAATTTTGCAGCTTATATCTGCAAAGCATACAAAGGCAATGCTTCAACTGAGAGCTGCAAGTCGCTTCCATCAAATATAAACTCTACCAGTATTGCAAAGAAATTGACATCTTCAACACCAACAAAGAAAATGCTCAGCCTCTGATAGAATTAGACTCAGAACATCCTGTCTGGTCATTGCCATCTTAACCCTTTCCCCATTTTCTTCATTCGATATCAGAGTTGGGTAGAATTGTATTAAGAACAGAGCAATTGGAAATTAATTTTTGGATAGGTCCTTAACCGCTATGATGTCAACATGATCAGAAATAGAGGGAAGCTTTCTTTTTCTGGGAGATGCCAGCCAGTCTAGCTGTGGGCAAGTGGCTGATTTTATTAACGCTATCGGAAAGTTACAGAAATACTGCGTACCATCACATGTGACGATATGTTCAATCAATCAGACTCTTGTCTTTTGCACTAATTATTGCAACATTTAGGTTCATATTTGGCTTTGATTAGTACATGGGAAGAGAAGTTCTAGCATTAGCTTTGGGTTCAGAAAAATGGGGCTTTCTTGAAACAGATTCTGGGCTCAAGATTGCATATGAATGAGTTGGCATATGGCACCAGATTCGGAAGTTGGAAAGGATTTTGAACAATTTAACAAAATGCAGATTTGTTTTCATAACTGAGTCATGACAATTACAGTTAACCCATCCAACTTTTCCAATTTTGAGACTCAAAGAATTGTGTTGTGAAGAGAGGGAATCTGCTTTAGTATCAAGGCGGGTATAAGCTCAAACAGCCTGTTCCAAAGCCAATGCTGTTCTCTTTGATGCTTCAATACCAAATCCATTCATTTTCTCCTCTAGGCATTAGCATGCTCTTTGTCAACCTTTAGAGTTTTGCATGCTTAGTCAGATTCTTAATTAAAGCTTGCGGTTTGTTCTTAATAACTAAAGCTTATGGTCGGGGGAGGCTGGATAAATATACAAAGCCATTTTTTAGAGTCCAGACATGAAATAAGGAAGCTATTCCTGGACTTCGGACTTTTATAATTGTTGACGAAATCAATCCACTAAACAGTGTTCATCAACTAACGACAAAATTATCAAATTTTTATAGAGTTTTTCCGCAGCAAACCATTGACAGAAGGAACTAAACCTTTACAGGACACCCATAGAACCACAGATCAGGGCAATAATCACTTCTCGACTTGAATCAAGAAAAAGGTAATCCCAGAGATTCACAGATTAAGACAGACACTTCCAAAGCCGCATTTAGAAAAAGTAATGACTTGGAGACTAGTGTGTATAATTTACTCAAATGATTGCTTTTGTTCTTCCTGTCATCAACACGCCAACTTACATGTGATTCTTTAAGAATGCTTGATTGTCTGTCTCTATCACCTAGGAGCAGCTTCCACCTTTTATATATATATAAAAGACTAATCCTATTCATAATCTAACACTAATTAAATATCGTAGTCTAAATAAATAATATTATTGTATTGTAATTTTAACTAGATAATTTATACAACTATCTATCGCCAAGGGGAGTGTTAAGATAATTGATACAATTATCTTAACAATTATGAAAGCTGGTGCTGAGCCAAAAAAAAAATTATGGAAGCTAGTAGTTCGACTATATATATACCCCTGGCAAAAGGGAGCTTCAGCATTGTGCAAAGTTATTACAAAATGGCTAATGTTCGACTATTCTGCATTATTGTGGCTTCTCTACCGTTCATGTTTGTTTCTGCATCTCATTCCTCTTTAGATTATGATAATGCCAAGACTTTATCTCCTGCAATAAATAATGAGAAGGTTAATCTGTCTCTGTACTATGAGACATTATGCCCATATTGTGCATCCTTCATCTCAGATAACCTTGTGAAGGTCTTCCAGAATGATCTCGATACCATTGTCAATCTCAGGTTGGTCCCTTGGGGCAATGCCTTCATTGTTGGCAATAGAACCCAGTGCCAGGTTCGATACCAATTGCTCATTTCTTCATCCGAATCTGATTTTTTTTTTTTGGGATGATTAATTAAATTCATTTATACCCTTTTCTCTGGCTTGCAACAATGTGCAGCACGGGGAAGAAGAATGCTACTTAAATACTATACATAGCTGTGTCATCTACCTCTGGCCTGACGTGGTAATATTTTATTTTTTAGTGAAAAGTAGTTCACAGAATCCATGACCAGGCAGCAGAAAGTAGAGATGTAGCCCTTTGATGTACATGCATTTTCACTTCATCTGAAACTTCTGTTTTTTGTGAAGCAGAAAACGCATTTCGAGTTCATTGACTGCACAGAGAAACAAAACTTAAAGCGGGGGCCAGTTACGACCAAAGAAGAACTGTGGGAACCTTGCTGTGAAAAACTGATACTGAGTGAGGACAGAATCAAGGAATGCTATAATAGTGGATATGGAAATAAGGTTGGCTGCATATCTAGTGGCATTTTATAGTGTTAATTGTTCTCAAGATATGTACTTCTTATGGGAATTAGAAGGTTCACTCTGACATTGAGTGCAAATTAATATATATGCAGCTTCAGCGGCAATATGCTAATGAGACTGCAAGTCTCAATCCTCCTCATGATTATGTGCCATGGGTGGTGGTGAATAATCAGCCAATCCGTGATGTAAGTCTCAATTCTCTCTCTCTCTCTCTCTTTTCGTTTGTGGGGGTGTTGTAACTTCAATTTTTCATGGTGCAGGACTTTGTAAATTTTGTGAAATATGTCTGTCAAGCTTATAAAGGTGATCATGTACCAGTGGCTTGCAAAGCGCAATCATCCAATGTCAGCTCAGCTAAGATGGCAAATAAAATCCATCCGGGCTGCTATACTACTGAAATTTTTAGAAACTCAGCACCACCAGCAGCAGCAAAAACAGGCCCAGGAACGAAATAGAACCTTAAATGAGTCCACATGTTCCTGCATCAGTTTCTGCTTTGTCCATCACTGCTGGTTCACCTAGTATAATAAAAAAACCAGCCAATTGTCAGGTTATTATTGTTGTATGACATGTTAAAGGTGATATATCAGATATGATTATTGTTCTGCAACTATGAACGGAAAAATCAACTTCCATTTGCTTAAATTATTTGAATAGCATTCCAAAATTTTGGTATCATGAATAATGTGATGCACTTTAAGTTTTGCATGACAACATGGCTGCTCCAGCCAGGCAAACCCTGATGTGCAAATTGTCATGACAGAGACTAAGTTTTAAAATTGGAGGGACCATTTGCGTATTAATACCAAAGGAAATGTGGGACACATCTCATTTATAAGGAACAGTGTAGAAGTTTGAGTGTTTATGACAGATACATACACACCCTACAAAAAATGGGAACTTCAGTGTTTGCACTGAGTAATGGCTTCTTCTCAGTTACTCCCCTTTCTTCTACTTTCTCTGCTCATCATCCTCATCTGTCCATCTCATTCTTCTCCAGAAAACAATGTCACCGAGTCTCAATCTCATTCCAAACCAGAGAGAGTTAACCTGTCTCTGTACTATGAGTCTCTATGTCCATATTGCCGGAGGTTCATTGTAAATCAACTCGTCAAGGTCTTCAACAGTGATCTTCTCAACATTATCAATCTCAGGCTGGTGCCCTGGGGCAATGCTAAAGTTGTAAAACCTGACAAGACCATCAATTGCCAGGTTCCATTTCCATGGTTCTATCTTGTCTGGGATCATTACAGTTTTGCCATTGCTTCTAAATACAAGTGATCATCCAATCAGTATTTCTTTCTTGCTTGTAATTTTAACACCATTTATTTTATCTACTTGTTTTATTTTAAAATCAAGCATGGTGAAGATGAATGCTACCTGAACACCATACATGCCTGCGCCATAAACATCTGGCCTGATCTGGTAAGTCATCTTTCTCTTCCATAGTAGAAAGAGTGCATAAATCCCTTTCTTTTAGCACAGTAGGCAAAATAGATTCCTTAAACAAAACAGAATTAGTGCACAAATTTTTTTATTTTCTTAGTAAATGAAATTTTATGAATGTAGGTCCCAAAAGCTATTGAGCGAACAGATTACTGCAAAAATATCTAACTAAATCTATGACAGGTTTTAGGAGTAGGTGTAATCTTTACTTCATATTAATTTTCCATTTAATGTCACAGAGGAAGCATTTCAACTTCATCTACTGTACTGAAAATCAAGGAGTTCACATCAAGGATGGTCAGCACTCTGACGGTGCAGATGCAGTGTGGAAAGCCTGCTCCGCAAGATTGGGTATGGATCAGAAACTCATTAAGAAGTGCTATGACAGTGGGTATGGAAGAAAGGTGAGCTTCTTCTACTTGGAATTTTATGTTCATAATCAAGTGCAATTAAATTCAACAACACAACAGTTTTCTGTAGTTATAAATTCATTTCATTTTTCCAACGAATGGATAAGCAAACTTCGAGGTAGTTGCTTATGAATCAAGATTTTAAATACGTGCATCGATATGTTTATTACATTTATTACATGGTGCATCGATATGTTTATTACATCTATTACATGACAAGTCACTGATATCGACTGGAAATTGAAAATGCAGCTTTTACTGCAGTACGCTACTGAAACCAATAATCTCCATCCAAAACATTTATATGTTCCCTGGGTGACAGTGAATAATCAACCTCTTTTTGATGTTAGTCCCTTTATCTCTCCATTTCTCATCATCAAGACCTTTGTCTCTCTTTCTGACCCCCTTAATGTTCTGGGTGCAGAAATACGAAAATTTTGTAACCTATGTCTGCAATGCTTACAAAGACAAAGCTCTGCCAAATGCCTGCAAGTCACATTCTCCAAAAGAAACTGAAGAAGAAAGTTCAATCTATCCTGTCTGCTACCCGGACTCAGCATCATTCATTCCAGCAAAGGAAATCCCAAATTCAGCAGTGACTTCATTGGTGCAGGGAAAGAAAATAGAAGCACCAGCGTAAATTCATGCTGGAGTAGCATGAATGGAACATTTTAACTTTAGCTTTTTCATTTTGCACTTGGAACAAAATGCAATTAATGTTAATCTTATTTGATAATCTTTCCCAGTTCAAACTTGAAGAATGAAAAACGAGATTTTATGAATGAGATTCATCTGCTGGTTCCAGGCTTGCCAACAAATTTCAACAGGTAAAGAAATTAGATTCATCATCAACAAAAAGGATCTGGTTCTTTCAACAAGGTAATGGTTGCACTGACAGAGTCCAACCTCCTACAATATCAATGGCTCTTTAAGAATCGAAATCATTGATCACATAACAAGATCCAAAGTTAGGAACATGTAAAATGCTTGGATAGAAGCATTAATAACACACAAAATTTACATGTTTGATTACATATCTTAACACAGAGAAAGTATGTCCAATGCCTATTGGGAATTTATCATCTTCCATATGCGATCACAAACATCAGAAGCAGTCATCTTTGATGGGTCAAATTCAAACTTCTCTACTAGCTTCCTATCTCTATCCACTATATCTGCAAGAAATTTGAATCAAGGAGAACCTGTATAATGCAACCTAAAAACCAACATTGAGAACAGAACCTGACAGATAAAAGAAGATAAAGGGGAAATAATGTTCATCAGAAGGATACGGCCTGAGATTCTGGATTTATCTTCCAAGTCCGGAATGATATTAGTGATAGAAGCATACATTGAAAGCTTCCTCCTGCAAGAAATATAAGGATTCATTTTAAGATGCTAAAAGTTGAACTAGAAGCATCATTCATAGAGAGATAAGCAAAAATAACTGTGGAAGGAATAGTTTCATAGCCATTACAACACTTTTTTGCAATAAGAAATCATTGCTGAACATAGCAAAAGATCCCTGGTTCCTCAAATACAGTTGAATAACCAAATCCCAGAATAGTACGGCTGTCATTTCGAATAACCTCTGTTACCACATTCAGAACAGAAGGTGACTGTGTGGACAATGAGTTTAAGCATGAAAACCAAAGTTCAGAAATTCAAGTCAAGATCTTTCCCTTAGTTGCCCAAGAGACACATTCACGATAACAAGTTTCCCTCATTTTTATGACATAAACATTGAAATTACAGAAAATATAAAAAAAGAACAAGCATCATTTACTTCACGAATTCATAAATTCAGAACAGGTGACTCTGTGGACAACGAGTACATGCATGGAAACCAAAGTTTACAAATTCAAGTCAAGATCTTTCCCTTAGCTGTCCGATTCCCTCGTTTTCAGGACATAAACATTGGAATTCAGGTAATATAAAGAACGATCAAACATTACTTCTCGAATTCGAGTTCTGAAACTTACTGTTCTTTGAGCTTGTCTTGCTCAAATTTCCTCAGCTTTTGCTTCCGCTCTTCTATAGAAACCCTCTGGCGATCGAGCTCACTTATCTCATTACCAATAGCCGTGTTCTTTTAAAAAGAAATTAAATCAAACACCACAAAAGCAAAACCTTTAACAATCAAAAGAAAAGTCCAACAAAAGCATATACTTATCTCAGCTCCTCCATAAGTTCACGTTCTTTCTCAAGTTCCTGTTTCAATTCCTTCTGTAGAGACTCCATTTCAGCTCCATCGGCAACCTCAGACTTCGCCTGCTCCGTTTTCTTCTTGCAAGCTTCGATCTTTTCTTCATACTCTGCTTTTGTTTAAAATAAAAAAAAAAAGATCTTTCTTTACTTTCTTACTTCCTTTGCTTATTTTAATTTCTGGGTAAAACAAAGAGAGTTAAAAGGAAAGAGAACCTTGAAGCAATCGGTGAACCTCTTTGGAATCAGAGTCGCAATGCGAGTGGAGATCGTTCAAATGCTGGAGACACTGGGTTAAGTTGTTAACGTCCCTTTTGTCCTTTAACACCTCCACCAGATCGTCGCTGTAAGATATCAGCTTCTCCACATCGATCATTCTCGAGGATTCCCCCATATTTCTAGGGTTCTCGGTATTCCTTTCTTCAAATTTGAGAGAAGAAAAGATGAATTAGCCAAAAAGAGTGAACAAAGCAGAGTTTCAGATACGTTTTCAGAACCAAAAGCAAAGGCCTATGAATCCCAAAATGAGATCTAACGAGAAATAGAAAAAGATTTTCCCTTGCTAGCCAGCAGTAGAAGGGAAAGAGTGAGATGAATGAGAGGGAAAACTGGAAGAAAGCTTCAGATTTGATTAAATTCGAAATAATAGCTTTAAAACAAAAAATTTATATGATTTATGGACACAAGTTTAGCGTCGATATGTCCGAGTGGTTAAGGAGACAGACTCGAAATCTGTTGGGCTTGTCCTGCGCAGGTTCGAATCCTGCTGTCGACGCTTCCGTTTTCAATCTTGGTTTTATTTATTTCAGACACAAAACTTTTTAATTACAATGAAGAATTCTTGTATTCATTTATTTCAGACACAAACTTTTTAATTACAATGAAGAATTCTTGTATTCATTTGTTTTATTGTTGCATCACTGTTCATACAATTTCTACATAAAAATAATCCTCGGGTTGCGTATTTCTGCATGAAAAGTAGAAAAGAATCTAACTCTGGTCTTGTCTCCAAGAGGACACTCTGACAAGTGTAGTTCCTCTCCACTCCAAGGCTAACTCATTCCCACAGTTCCCTCCAATGCTCACCTCAAATAAGTTTTCCCTTTCTCTCACTGTCCCTTTAGCTTCCATTAATCTCTCTGTGCTCACCCTCAATCCTTCCAATGCTGTTTCTGCCTGGAAATGGCGAGTTTCCTCTATCTCCTTCCATTTTTGGAACCAAGCTTGAGGACAGATATTAGGTCCTACAAAGAGAGACTCCATTGCCATCCTTGCTTGCATGAGGTGCTCTGCGAAGTTGGATTGCATTGATTCTAAGATAGCTTGGTAGTGCATCAAATGCCCATCGAAGAATGTGCCGAATCCCGAGCAATCTTTCAGTTTTGCACAAGCATCTCCGTCACCAAATGTTATGATTCCCCTGTTTCTTGGAACAGAACTTGCTAACAGTTCCTTAGCCACGTTTAGGAACTGATTTACAAACTTCCTGCTCTTGCCTTTTCCCATGTGTGGCAGTCCCACCATGCAATTGAAGGCTAACCATTCCCTACCGCCACCTCGTTTCTTCATTTTCTTGAGCTCATTCGCCAAATCTTCGATTCCCATTTCTTCCACTTTCAACTTTAGGCCTAAAGACCTGGCATGGTCACAAAGTTGCCTCCTTGTGTCCTCAAACCTCCATGGAGAATGAGCAAAGTCTTCCTCTCCCCATCTTATTGATGTCAATCTCAATGTCTTGTGTTGCCATGCCATGGCCTCGATCAATGGAGGCCACTGAATCCCCTCCCCAATGTCAAAATCCACGATGTGTAGCATATCTGCATCATTTGGCATGGCTTCAAGGATTGCTGAATTAGCAGCAAAATGAGCAAACCTCCCATATGGGAACATCTGATAGAATGCCCTGAAGGCAGTCTCAAAGTTCCTGCTAGATTCTTGCATTAGATAATCGCTCTGATTTTGAATGCTTTGAGATAAACTGAATGCAATCCGTTCCCAAGTTTCACCAACTGGACTAGCTTTCTCACCGACGCACCTCATGATCACCTCTGCAAGCTGTGTCTGATTCTTCTCTCTGGCTTCTCCATAAGCCTTGAGTAGATGAAATATGCTCAATTGGTTATCAATTTCCATGGCTACTCCTGGCATGGTAAGCGATGATTGCATTGATGTCACATCCGTTGATGCCTCACTAGATCTCACGGATGGACTAGGACTCCATACATCTTGCCCGTGAGAGGACAGTGGCAGTGACTGAAAACTTTCTTCACTAGTCTCATCCAAACAGTTGTACAGATCCTCAATCCCATCAGTCAGCATAGACTCAAGCCCCTCCAAGGGGACAACAGAAAAATCCTCCAAAGGTACTGTTACCTGAAGCTGATCATCACAGGCTGGAAATTGGAAAACCTCACCGGAGAACATTGTAGAGAAATGGGAAATCGAGGAAATGTCAGAGGAATCCTCCCTGGTAGTGAATGAAGAAGAGAATTCACAACCGTTAAAATGGGCACTCATATTCAAGTCATGGAGTTCGAACTGATCAATAGTTGGATTCATGAAATCGTCGACTGGCCATAAAAGGGGAAAATTTTCTGATTCCATCATCTTCTGTAGATAACTTACAGAACTAAAACACTTAATCTGATTTGCTTTGAGTCTTGACTGTGGAGTTTTCGTGTGTGTGTGCGTGCGTATATATATAAAGCAGATAACGATGGCATGAATAACATAACATGAAAAGAAATTTAAATCAAAGAAAAGAACTCCCAATCACTCTCGCCCGATTTCTTAAGAGTATTATTCCATCAAGGTTCCCTGCTGGGTCGCCTTCCTTGCTTGGCAGCTTCCCAGAGGTGATATTGCATGTAATTTTTTTTATATTATATGAATATTTTAATGAAGAAATTAGTCAGGTGAAACTGTTCATTGCTTTTCAAGGTAAATACCGTTTAACTTAATGAGAATGATAACCTCCATTTAAATAATAATATGAAGACCAGGCCCGGAGCTGATAAACAAAATTCCTCGTATTCATCAACATATTATATTTGAATTTAAGGAAGAAGAAGCTGATAAAACTACCAGGTTGCATGAAGAATCGAAAGAATTCCTGACCACGTCGCTTTCGGTTAATGATGGTTATATTACTCGTCAAAGTCTTGTTCTTTCTGTGTATAATTAATTATCTTAATGCAGGAAATTCGGGTTCATTCTAATTAATACCACTTCCAAATATTATTAGTCTCTTTCTTTTTCTCCTTCATCACCCGCCAATATTATATTCCTTCCGAAAGGTGTAATTTGATCAGGTCTTGATTTTGATTTTCAGGGTTAAGATATCTGCTGTTTGAAACTATTTATAAGTAATAGATTTTGGTGCAAATATCCATTTAAATTCCATTTACGTTTAAAGAAATCAGATTGGATCCAAGTTTTTAAACGAATGTTCACTAAATAAACAGTTTCGGATAATTAATGAGTATTATTAAACAATTTTGATTAGATTATGAATTTTAACTTGTTACTTTTAATCCTATTCAAAGTTTTGTTAAAGTTTGAATAGCATGAAGTAAGTTATAATGGCAAAAAGTAATAACCAATGATAAAAAGTTAAAGATGAGCAAAGAGTTTTACGCAACTTTCATGCAAAATATTCCATCTATATCTTGATTCTTGTCCTTTTGATGTTTTGTAATGTAATAAATTCTATTTTTGGATAAGTTTTCCATATCCAAAATGTTGAAGATATGGCATGCAGAATCATGATCCAATATTGATTTTTTAGTCGCAAAATAATCAAACATCAACATAACATTGGGTGTAATGATCAACTTCAAATATTTATCCAGTAATTTTTTGGACTTAAACCACGTTAGTTTCAAAAGCTCAAACTCAAGTTGTTAGTAGTAATGGACTTGAATTATTATATAAATCTTAGCAATCACATTCACATCAGATGTGAGATGTAAGATATCACAATCCCACCTATTAAAATCCTTGATGTCCTCGTCAAGGACACATATCATGTGCATTTCATAAGATTAAAATCTCACCAGTGCAATGTGAAAGCCCACATCGGACTAACGCATGCTTTAACTTTTGAGGTCATGTGGGTTAGGTCCGAAAAGTTGCTTGATCGATGCTGGACTTGAGTCCTTACATTGGGTGTTAGGATGGTCTTGAATTATAGTTTGATTAGGATAGTCTTGAATTGTAGTTTGATTAGGATAGTTTAATTCTAATTAAACTAGTACACCTTATTAAGATAGTCTTTAAATCTAGTTAGACTAGAACAACTTATCCTAATTGTATTTGGATAAGATTATTGTACTTAGCCCCTATAAAAGGATCTTATGGGGTTAAAGAATAGTTATCATCTAGATTTAGAGAGAGTAATTTGCGTGTACGTGGCCTAACGATTGTGAGTTTGAGACTATTCTTGTAATCTCTTAATTTTTCTCTTAGTGAATATTTCTCTATTGTTGTGTCTGTGAACGTAGGTCATTAAAAGACCGAATTACGTAAATTCTTGTGTTCTTGTGTTCTTGTGAGTGTGCTTGATTTCTTTCTTTCTTTCTTTATTCTATTAATTGGGTGAGATCTTGGACAACTCTTTAGGGATACTTTTGCAATTTTCACAACAAATTAGTATCCGAACTTCAAGGTCTTGAGTCAATTTGAATATTGCAATGGTAACTTCATCGACCAAGTATGAGATTGAAAAGTTTAATGAAAAAAACAATTTCAGCTTGTGGTGTGTTAAGATGCGCACATTATTAGTGCAACAAGGACTGTTGCAACCACTAAAAGGAAAAAACCATCTTCTTTTGAATTTATCTGATGGTGAGAAAGATGACCTTATGGAGAAAGCACATAATGCTATTCTCCTAGCTTTGTCTAATGAGGTGCTAAGAGAAGTCACGGATGAAGAATCTGTTACTACAGTGTGGCTTAAACTCGAGAGTATTTATATGACCAAATCCTTGACGAATCGACTTTATATGAAGCAACGATTGTATACTCTCAAGATATGTGAAGGTACGTCCTTTAATACCCACATTGATGAATTTAATAGAGTTATTCTTGATTTAAAGAATATCGATGTTAAATTGAGGATGAAGACCAAGCTTTAATTCTTCTATGTTTTTTACCTCCATCATATGAAAACTTCATGGATTCTATGTTATATGGTCGAGACACTTTCACCTTTGAAGATGTAAGGGCATATTTAAATTTCAAGGAATTGAAAAAGAAAATTGGTGGTATCTAGAACGAAAATCAAGCAGAATGCCTGATTGTGAATACAGAAAAAGATAGAAAGAAGGGTTTAGACAGAAAAGGTACATCTAGCTAGAATTGTGGTTAGAAATGGCACTTTTCATCAAGATTGTACCAAATTCAAAGATGATGAAAAGGTCAACAAATATGAGAATACTGCAAATATGGTTGGAGATGACTTTGATACTTTTAAGGAAGCTAATAGTGTTCTTGCAGTTACTTTTGGTAACCTGATGGATACATGGATCTTGAATTCAGCTTGTTGCTTCCATATATGTCCTAAGTGTGATTGGTTTATAAGTTATCAATCTATTGATATGGGCACTATACAATTAGAAGATGATTTTGCTCTCTCAGTTGTTGAGATAGGCATAATTCGGATCAAGATGTTTGATGGTATGATAAAGACATTTAAGGTGAAACATGTTTCTGACATGAAAAAGAATTTGATATCCTTGAGTCTGTTAGATAAAAAAGGCTACAAATATAGTAGCTAAGATGGTGTCTTGAATGTATCTAAAGGAGCCTTAACTATCATGAAAGGTAAGTTATTCGAGGACCTTTATCGTCCAGTGGAAAATACGGTCATTGAAACTATTTTCGTAGTTTCATTTAATGATCTTGATGATGATGTAATTTGTTTATGGTATGTGAGATTAGGTCATATGAGTGAGAAAGTGATTAAAAAACTGAGTAAGCGTAGTTTACTGTGTAGTCAAAAGACTAAGAAGCTAGATTTCTGTGAGCAACATACAGTGAAATTTAGTACTACAACTCACCAAATCAAGGGTGCAGTAAACTACATCCATTCAGATTTGTGGGGTCTTTCTCTAGTGGCATCAAAAGGTGAATCATTATACATGTGGACCTTTATTGATGATTTTTTAAGAAATGAGTGGACATACTTTTCGAAGGCTATGAGTGAAGTGTTGACCACCTTCTTACATTGGAAGGCATTGATTGAGAAGTAGACTAAGAAAAGGATTGAGAGCTTTTGAACAAACAATGGTTTGGAATTTTATAGAGGTGAGTTTAGTTTGTTCTACAAGAATAAAAAAATCATTAGACATCGCACTGTCATCAAAACATCATAACAAAACGGTGTTGTAGAATGGAGGAAGAGAACACTTCAAGAGAGAGTAAAATACATGTTCTTTAATGTTAGCCTAACCAAAGTATTTTAGATAAAAGCTATCAACATGGCTTGCTACTTGGTAAATTAGTCTCTATCAATTGCAATTGAATTTAAAACTCCCAAGGAAGTTTGGTTTGGTAAGTTCGCTGATTACTCTATATTGAGAATATTTGGTTGTCTTGTTCATACTTATATGAGTGATGGTAAACTTGAGTTAAGGGTGACGGAGTGCATATCCCTAAACCATGCATATAAGGTGAAGGGTTATCAATTGTGGTGTACTAATTGTAAGTCTCTCAAGTTTATAGTGAGTCGGGATGTTACTTTTGATAAGTCTGCATTACTTCATGGGATAAAATTTAGAATTGTATTGCAAACACATTAGACGAAGGAGTTGGCAAGCAGGTGGAGCTTGAAATCAATTCTCCCAAGATAGTGCTTGATGATAGTGAAATCTAGAATGAACTGCAAAAGGTACAAGAATTAGTAACTCAATGAAGCATTACTTGTATCAATGGTGATTTTGATTCTTATGTTTTATTTATGGAAGTAGAGATTGATGAGCCTTACTTTTATCTTGAGGCAATTACATATGCTAAGTCTTCTAAGAAGATTGAGTCTCTACATTGGGATCAAACATGGGAGCTTTTGAAAACACTTAAAGATATTATTGATGTTGGCTTAGTGTGTGAAGGAGGTGTAAACAGTAGTTGTAATATGGTTAGTTTCTCCAATTCAAATTTTGCTGGTGATCTAGATAGTAGAAGATCTCGAATGGGGTATGTGTTCATTCTCTCATGATCTGCAATCAATTGGAAAGTAATAGTTACTTTGTCTACAACTAAAGCTTAATATATGGCTGTGACTGCGGCAGTGAAGGAGGCTTTATGGGTTTGAGGCTTGACTAGTGATTTTGGTTTTGGACAAGCTTATATATTTGTGTTTTTTTATAGTCAAAGTGTCTTACACTTGATGAAAAATCAAATGTTTTTTTATAGTCAAGTGTAACTTCGTTCGATAAATTGTTTTTAGATGTGAGATTGTAGTGAAGAAAATAGCTACAGCTGAAAATCTGACAAATATGTTGATAAAGTCAATTTCTGGGATAAAGTTCAAGCATTGCTTGGGCTTGATCGGTGTTCGTAGTGCTTGAGGCTCTTTAGGGCAATGGTAGTGTCGATAGAGATTGGTTCATAAGGTGGAGCTTGGTGAATTCAAGTCTTGAATTGTAATTAGATTAGGATAGTTTAATTCTAATTAAACTAGTATATCTTGTTAAGATTGTTTTTAAATCTAGTTAGACTAGAATAACATATCTTAATTATATTAAGATAAAGAATAATCATCAGTGATTTGGGTGTACGAGAGATAAGGATTGTGAGTTTGAGACTATTATTGTAATCTCATGATTTTTCACTTAATGAATATTTCTCTATTACTGTGTCTATCTTAGATAACTCTTTAAAAATAATTCTGTAATTTTAACAATGTTGAGAAAGCTAGATAATCATTAATTACAAGATTACTTAAGCGTGGGCTAGTTTCCCTTCCCACCCACCTTCCTTGAGTGGCCGGCCCCTGAAAATTTCCTAAGTTGTAGCTTCCAATGATTTTGGCTTTGACTGTGTTGCATCTAGTTTATTTGTATTTGTGAGAAAATTTCCTTCCAACATGATTAATTGTCAACAAATTTCCGACCGATTATTGATGTAATCAATTCGACGCATGACATAACAATATACATAAGATTAAATAATATATAATTAGGTAAAGAAGTGTAAGATAATATAATGTTTTACGTATAACAAGATAAAGGCATGATATCTACAGTTACTTGTAACATATAAACTCTCTAAAAAGTTGCTTTCTCAAGGCAGAAAACTTACGGTATTAATAAATAATTTCGACAGGATGGAGATATCTCGGAATTACTCTGCCCTTTATACTTAGATTCCTTTTTGTCAATTAAGCTGCTAAAAATATCTACGACTCAAAACCTTATCCCTAAACAAATTGTCATGCATCCGATTCAGGAAAAGAAAGAATTTCCTGGCAGGATTTGGTTGAGAATTTGAGCTATAAACGTCTATATCAACTGCTATTATCAGGTAATGATATATTTCTGCAGAAAATTATTTTAATCAAAAGTTGTTAGACCCAGACTTGCCTCGTTGTTTTTTCGTTTAATTAATTTGGCTAGTAGGCCCAAAAAAAAAATGGGATTTCCCTCAATGACAAATGCAATTTCTTAGTTTAATAATTCGAGTCATACCTATATTCTTCTTCATCGTTGGAGTTGGAGACTAACGACAGTGTGTGTAAAAAGGTGTCATAAGTATTTCTGTCAGGAGATACTCATTTCCGGCAAGGTTGCCTGATAATCAAAGCAAAAAGGCCACCACATCAGTCAAAGAATCAAACAAAAACTGATCAAATTCCATCGGCTTTGGTTTGGCTTGAGACATGCATGGCATCCTTCAAAGTTGAGTTACATTACAGAGAATACAATCTTGGTCAAGACATTTAATTTCTTCTTCTTTCTTTCTAGTCCTTCTGTCTCGCTATAATTCAATCATGGGCCTAGAGAGACACCTGACTTGGCAGACAGATAGACACAAGACAAGAGGTTGCGAAGTGGAGTTGACTTAGTACCATCGAAAGCCAATTTACAACAAGGCAATATCCATGATTAAGCTCGAAAATTAAGTAAACTTTCATTGAAACCTCTAGGATAAACAAATACTGGATATAGTCAAGTTCAACCCAATGCCCCCTGTTGATTTATATATAAAAATTATTGTTTAGTTTAATCCTTATTCCATCTTTTTTCCATTTCCGGATCAAAGCACGATCGAGTTCAACTCGTTTTTTGAGTAAAAATGGTAAAACACTCATCCGAATCACTTCATTCGGAAGCTGACTGTTTACTTTGATTAGGTCTAAACCCAATACTCATCCGAATCACTTTCCAACCCCATTCCATAGGTTGATTCCCTCTTTTCCTCAGACCGCCAAACTTACGCTTGTTGAATAATGAGTACTTACTTCAGTCAAACAGTGTTTGAGAATTGGTACGTAAGGCTCTCTCAATCAGTAATTAAATTACTACTACTTCTACTTCGTTACTACGTTAGCTTTTGCATGAGGGTTAACTGTTTTATTCTCTTCTTTATTTCGAATGCTTCATATATATTTTGCTTTTTTATTTTATTTTACGGTTTTATTTTGTTACTTTAAAACAATGAAAATGAATAGAAGTGAAATGTTCGTGACTTGACGATAATAAAAATAATTTGATGTGGGTTAGTTTTTTTTCACTATCCTATCATTTACATGTTGTAGGTGAATTGTTTAATCTTAATCGATATTGTGTATCATTAATATTTTGATATTGTTATTTCGGTAACATGAACGGTTTTTTATTTAACGATTTGTATCGTTTTGTGATATTTTATATATTTTTCCTTTATATGAGAGGTTTGAATGTTTCCAACTTTTTTTTTTAATTTGCAAAGTTTTCTAATAAATGGTCAAATAGATGGAAAAAATCTAAAAGGAATGGGAGAGGAAGAACCTAATTTTTCACACAATTAATGTTGGACAATGACCAATGTAAATAGATCCAAAAAGGTGAAGACGTGGGAGGGTATAACATCATCCTGAAAGCTCAAATCTTGCTAAATTAATGCAATTCTTAGAATTTTTATTAGAAAATTCTGTTTCTTTAATCCATGATATGCACCACTTTAAATTCCGGCAAAAATATTATGTTTGATCAAATTCAATGATAAACTTAAAATATGTCAATAATTTCTAGTAGTCCAGGAAAATTCAGAAACCCTCTTGCCTACGGCAACTGTCCATTTAGACCCACTGTTCGTCTCATCAATCTTGAGCCCATGAGGCTGACTTTGAGATGAGAGTGCCCAAACCTTTAATCTTTGACTTGGAAACCTTCAAGTCTTCCATTTGGGATTACTTGTTTTGATATATCATTGTCTTTTCTATAATTGTTATCATCCTTATCTGTTGATTACAACAAAATTTGCTTTAGCTCTTCAAATCCCATGGCAGGATCATGTTCTTGGGCTTCCCTTATCTTCTGCATTGTCTTCTTTCCCGTTTTTGCTCAGCCTCAGCCCCCAAGTTTCATCTTCAATGATTTCAATGGAAGTGAATCAAAGCTTACCCTTGAGGGAGCTTCCATTATCAGAGCTAGTGGCGCCCTGAAGCTCACGAACAAATCAAATTACGCTGTAGGCCATGCGTTCTATTCAGAATCGATACAGATGCTGGACAATAAGTCTTTACCTGGTTCTCCCAAGGCTTCTTCTTTCAGCACTACTTTCGTGTTCGCTATTGTACCTCCAACCTCAGGGCGAGGAGGCCATGGCCTTGCTTTTACGTTGTCGCCTTCCAAGCAGTTCCCTGGAGCTGAAGCAGGTCACTACATGGGAATATTCAACAAGGAGAACGATGGTTTGTCCTCCAACCATGTTTTTGCAGTGGAATTCGATACTGTGAATGGATTCAACGATGATTCAGACAGTGACGGAAATCATGTTGGGATCAACATCAATAGCATGTATTCCAAGGAGACGGAACCAGCTGCTTATTTTATCAATAACACAAACCTAAAGGAGGATATGAAATTGGAGAGTGGAGATCCCGTCCATGCTTGGATAGAATACGATGGAAATTTCGTGAACGTCACGATCTCTCCATTAAAGGTAGAGAAACCATCCCAGCCTCTCATTTCCCATCGCATTGATTTAACACCTTTGGTTGAGGAAACCATGTACGTTGGCTTTTCCGCATCCACGGGGGAAAAGTCAAGCTCACATTTCATCTTGGGATGGAGTTTCTCGACAGGTGGAACAGCTCGCCAACTCAATGTTTCCCAACTTCCTGTGCCACCGCCAAAAGAAAAGGATGGATCTTCTTTTGATCCTCAAGTCATTGGTCTTATTGCTGCTTTATCCACCGTAACTGTTCTATTGTTGGGAATATTGATCTATTTTACGTTGTACAAAAGGAAGGCGAAGTCTGAGGAACTTGAAGATTGGGAATTAGATTGTCCTCACCGGTTCCAGTACAAGGATCTTTATGCAGCAACTAGGGGTTTTAAAGACAGTGAGATTATTGGAGTCGGAGGGTTCGGTGCAGTCTACAAAGGTGTCTTGCCAACAACCGGAGCTGAAATTGCTGTCAAAAAGATAACTCAGAATTCAATCCAAGGTCTGAGAGAATTCGCAGCAGAGATCGAAAGCTTAGGAAGGTTAAGGCACAAGAATTTGGTTAATCTCCAAGGATGGTGTAAGCAAAAGAATGATCTTCTTCTGATCTATGAGTACATCCCATATGGAAGCCTTCATTCTCTCCTCTTCAATCAGAAACAAGGCTTTGCGTTAAGCTGGGATCAAAGGTTCAACATCATCAAAGGCATTGCTGCTGGACTACTGTATCTGCATGAAGAATGGGAGTTGGTCGTAATCCACAGAGACGTGAAATCTAGCAATGTCCTGATAGATGCTGGTATGAATGCACGGTTGGGGGACTTCGGTCTTGCGAGGTTGTATGATCATGGTACAGAATCACACACGACAAACATCGTAGGCACAATTGGGTACATTGCACCAGAATTGGCTCGCAATGGTAAGGCCTCAACTAGGTCAGATGTTTTCGCATATGGGGTTTTGCTCCTGGAAGTAGTTTCTGGAAGGAAGCCAATTGATTCAAGAAACATCTTCCTGGTCGATTGGGTGATAGAGTGCCACAAAGCGGGTCAAATTCTTGATGCAATGGATCCAAAGTTGAACTCGAGTTTTGTGACCGAAGAGGTGAGGTTGGTTCTCCTGTTGGGTCTTCTGTGTTCTCATCCAAAGCCTGAAGTTAGGCCTAGCATGAGAAAAGTCATGCGGTACCTCAACAGGGATGACCCTCTTCCCCCAATTGATTACTGGGAATCGTTTGATTCTCGAGATGAACTATACTCAAAGTTCCTGGAAGTAATTTCTTCTGATTATAAGATCACAAAATCTCATCCCTCATCTTCCACCAGCACAAGCATCTCTTACAGTTCTGGCACATAGATCTAAGCTTCAGAATCTTTTCTTTTGACTCATAGCTTGTTAGGGTAGAAACTTGAAATCAACTATGGCATGTGATGGGAAATCTTCCACCCCAGCCTGGTTAGGATTTGTAAACACAGGTTGGACATACTTCATATTGAAATTAGTCAATCTTTCGTTCTGCTACAAGTAAATGTGATTTTCAATTGTTTACAGAATTAATGCGATCATCGATGATATCAAACTCCTCCATTTTAATCCTTTCCAATCTCTTTTCTTTCTGGGCAAGGCATGGATTCGGAAACTACAGAATCTATCCTAGAAATGTCCATGGATACAGATGAGTTGCTGACCATGGACACTAGACATGAAGTTGCGAAGTAGAGTTGCCTTTAAAAAACATTAGTATTTAATATTTTCTTTTTTTTTTTCTAATTCTTTCTGTTAATTATAATTTTTTTATTGCATCGAATCTTCGAAACAAAATATATTTTTTATTTTACAAAGACTTGCAATTTCTCCATTCCTTTTTTTATCCATCTTTCGTTTTTGAAATATTTTCAATTGAAATTTATTGTTTTAAACACTTAATACTTTTTAATATTACAAATTTATTTTTTCCTCAATTTTTTATTCTTCTTAATATTAAAAATCTTTGATCTTTTATATTTATAAAAATAAAAAATTTTTACGACAAGGCAACTGCATGCATATGAGTAAATTTTCATTCAAACATCTGGATAAACATATTGGATATATTTTCATTTTGAATTCATAAAATTATTTGTTTCTTATAAGTTCAAATCAATGCCCTTGTCGATTTATTAAATAAATTTTAGTTTAGTTTAACCCGTGATCCACTTGAACTAATTTTTGACAAAAAATAACAAAATACTCATCAAATTATTTAATTCAAAAAGTTATCGATATGTTTTTTCAATTAGAACTAGTAATTCGTGTTTCGTGTCTTAATTGTATCAACATGATTAAGACACGAAATATAATAAGACTAAACTCGAACACGATACAAATCATGATTCGGGTCAACATCTGAAACACGTATACAAATACGTTTAATAACCACATAACACGAAACATTTAGCACGTTTACTAAATGTGTTAAGATTTTTTATACGATTCGATATGATTAATAAATACGATTAAACTATTAACATAGTTTTTTTCTAATATGATTAACACGTTTAACACAATTAACTTAAAATATTTATAATTAAATATAATTTTATTGTTATAATTTTTTTAAAAAAATTATAACAAAAAGATAGAGAAATTGTCCTGAGAGATGGCATGGACAAGGACCATCTTCCTGAAAGTACAAATTAATGCAATTCTGAAAATTTTTACTAGAAGATTCTATTTCTTTAATCCGTGATAAAATTCCATGATAAAATTAAAAATAGGTCAAAATAATTTTGTTTCCTGGCAAGGCCTGGAAATGGACTACAGCAACTAATTGTCTAACATGGCAAGGTACCCTGCACTTCAGTTATTGTGACCTCTATATATGCATGCAATAGGAAAGAAAATGCAAGGGTTTGACAATAGAACAGTGGTTTCAAGTTCAGAAATAAATAAACTCCACTAACTTCGTTTGGATTTGTCAACAAGTTGAAGGACCAAGGGTTAGTTATACACAGAAATGAGAACAGAAAACAAAAATCAAAACCTCTCAACGGCTGTTGACCCTGACCTTGCAGCTGGCGGATTAATTGAGCCAAGGCCTGAGTGGTTTCATCCCCAAATCACTCATATGCCTTTTCTTTCAGAACATGACTCCGGAAATTGCATGATGAAACAGTCAAGCAGCCTAGAGGGGCTGGAAAACTCAGAAAACTATCCATATCATGGTAGTTTTCGGCATCACTTTCTTCCCATATGGATGGACGTGCTCTAACCAACGGGACACAGCTAGCGGTCTAAGTGCTTTCAACCCCAAATCAATCATGCCTTTCTTTCAGACTTGGATCTCAGAAATTGCATGAAGATGAAATAGTCAAGCCGTCTAAAAGGACTGAAAAATCAAAACCATCTATATCACTGCAGTTCTCAACATCACTTTGTTCCCATTTGCATGGACTTGCTCTAACCAACGTGATAATGATACACAGCGGTCTCAGCACCATTTATCAGCCCAATTTAGACTCTATCATAAATCATCTTCATTGACTTTGTGAACTCTGTAGGGTCTCCTACATATATCTCCCGCTATGTATTCTTGCTTGCATCCTCGTATGATTAATCTTGCAATTCTCAGAATCCCATGGCATCAGCAGCTTCTTTAGCTCTACTTTTCTGCTTCTTTCCTCTACTAATTGCTCTAGCTCAATCTGTAGAATTCATCTTCCCTGGATTCAATGCAAGTGAAGCAAGTCTTACCAGAGAGGGCGCTTCTATCATCAAACCCACTGGTGTGCTTAGGCTCACCAACAAAGCACATAATGTTGCGGGCCATGCATTCTATTATCAACCAATTCCAATGCTTGATAGATACACTTCTGTCTCTCGAAACGCTTCTTCTTTTAGCACATCTTTTGTTTTCGAAATAGTCCCATCAAGCCCAGGGCAAGGAGGCTACGGCTTGGCCTTCACATTATCTCCCACTCCAAGTTTCTCCAGAGCTGGAACAGGCCATGACCTGGGAATTTTCAACTCGTCAAATGATGGCAGTGAGACCAACCATATCTTTGCAGTTGAATTTGATACCGTTAATGGGCACAACGAGAAGGATGACAGACGAGGAAACCATGTTGGAATCGACATCAATAGCGTTGATTCAACATCCTTAGAGATGGCCGCTTATTTTGTCAATGGCATAAAAGAAGATTTGGCTTTGGAAGGTGAGGGGCCTGTCCATGCTTGGATAGAATATGGAGTGCAGAAAATTGTGAATGTAACAGTATGCCCTCTAGGAAAAGAGAAACCAACTGAACCTCTTATATCTGGACTCATCGACTTGAGATCGGTGGTCAAGGAAACAATGTATGTTGGCTTCTCTGCAGCTACAGGGAGAAAATCAAGCTCTCATTACATCCTAGGACGGAGTTTTTCGACTAATGGTGAAGCGCCTACACTAAGCATTTCTCAACTTCCTACAACACCAGTAGAGAAAAGCTCTTCCAACTCTTTTGAACCCCAAATCATTGCGCTTATTGCGGCTTTATCTGTTGTGACCATGCTTCTGTTGGTATCATTGATCTCTTTGACATTGTACAGAAGGATGACGCGATACGAAAACCTTGAAGCATGGGAGTTGGATTATCCTCATAGATTCAGCTACAGGGATCTTTACACAGCAACAAAGAGGTTTAAAGAGAGCGAGCTGATTGGTGTAGGCGGGTTCGGTGCAGTGTACAGAGGTGTGTTGCCTAGTACAAGAAGTGAAGTTGCTGTCAGAAGGATTGCTCGGAACTCAGTTCAAGGATTGAGAGAGTTTGTAGCAGAGATCCAAAGCTTAGGAAGATTGAGGCACAAGCACTTGGTTAATCTCCAAGGATGGTGCAAGCAAAAGAATGATCTCCTTCTGGTCTACGATTACATCCCTAACGGGAGCCTCGACACCCTGCTGTTTAACCGAAAGGACAACTTTGTGTTGAGCTGGGCAAGACGGTTCGATATCATCAAAGGCATCGGTGCAGGGCTATTGTATTTACATGAAGAATGGGAGCAAGTGGTCATCCACCGGGATGTAAAATCCAGCAATGTGTTGATAGATGCTGAAATGAACGCCAGGCTGGGTGACTTTGGTCTTGCCAGGCTATATGATCATGGAACAGCATCGCATACCACCAACGTTGTTGGCACAATCGGATATATTGCACCTGAATTGGCTCGCAACGGGAAGGCCTCCACCAGCACAGACGTGTTTGCGTTCGGAGTTTTGCTTCTCGAAATAGCCACCGGACGGAGGCCTACGGATTCAGGTAACTTCTTCCTGGTGGATTGGGTGATGGAATGCCGGCAATGAGTCGAATCCTTGATGCAGCAGACCTTAAGTTGAACTCTAATTACGTGGTTGAGGAGATGGAGTTGATTCTGGAATTGGGTCTTCTTTGCTCTCATCAGAGACCAGGCTGTAGGCCAACCATGCGACAAGTGATGCAGTATCTCAACGAGCATGGTTCTCTTCGTTTCTTTGATGACTGGGGCTCGATTGATTCTCGAAGCATTTTTGAGACAAATGCAAGATTCTTGGAAGTGATTTCTAAAGATTCAATCTTGACATCACATTCATCATCCATCGGTTCAATATCCTCTACTTCTATCTCTGCCGGCAGGTAATCTCGACCCACGGGCGGACCCTGCTGCTTTCCCAAGGTCCACCGTGCTCTTCCCCAACTTTTTTTTTTTTTTGAATGTTCAATTGTATTCATAACAGAGGGAGCAAACATTCCCCAAGGTCCACCGTGCTCTTCCCCAACCTTCTAGTAGCATTTAGTTCTCTTTTCTTTTTGCTTGCCCTTTGCTGGTAATCTTCCACTTTTGCCAGTTTTTGTATACATTTTTTTTTTAATTACTGATGCTCTAAAACTGTATTCCTTGCACACAATTATTAATTATTTAACAGAGCAAGGCTATGCAAATCCATTTGAAATAATTTAGGATCCAATTCTGTCAAAGAAAAAAAATGAAGTTCCAACAACTTAAAATTTATATTGAAAGACAAACCACCGGATTAGTGGATGAATTAGATAGACAGTTTCACAAGTTTTTTTACCACCTTCATTCAGGGCCTCAAACACTGCCAGCATTTAACTTTGTTTTTCTCTACCCAATGGTAAGAAGCGGATTAAGAAAATCCTGAAAATCCAAAACCCAAATCCGCAATAATGAATGGACAGATACATGTAGTAAACCCCCCTTTTGGTTCCCTAATGCCTTAAAAACCTTTACCAGAACTAGAAGGAAAGCAGATTTAGAGCAAGGAAAAAGGACAGACCAAGACAACAACTATACTCCAAAGGACTAAAACTTCTACTTCATAAAACCATGACACGTCCAATCATACCCTGGGTCCAACCTGCAGTCTCCTTGAGCTGCTCATCATCAGATTGGAGACATTCACCAAGAAATTCAGAATAAAATGCACAGTCTTTAAATAAGAGCTTTGTGTTTGTGTTGGAGCCAAGTGCATCTGCAAGATCACCCATGACTGCAACTGCAGCTTTTGTCACACTTTCATCCCTGCAATTCATGTAAAAAGAAGTGTTTAGATGGACAAAACTTAAGGCATTAGCAGCATCGATGTACCAAAGAGGAAGAGAAGGGGAAAACAAAAAAACCTTTGTCTGTCTCTCGAAACCAACTCTATAAACTTCAAGAGATGTTGAGCGTAGGGCATCATCACATCAGGCTTCACACTCTTAAAACCTTGAAGGATACCAGAATAAGCTTCAAAAATGCTACGTCTGAGCTGGTTCCCATAATCCATCATCTCCTCATCAGCAGTTTCCAACTGGGCACAGATTTCGGCTGCTCCCTGCATCATGGGTAGAGCAAAGGGGACATACTTCTCAAAGTGCTCCCCTATTGCAAGACCAATGTCCCCAAAACAAGAGAATATGGGAGGCTTTACAGACCGGTGGAGTTCAGAACTAGCAAGATCCTTTAGAAGAAGGCCCATGATGCCATCACAGTATGGCAAGACCTTGTCATCCAAGGCACGGCAAATATCACCAACAACCCCAACCGTGATTGCACAAACCTGGTATTCCTCAAAATTCTGCAGACCCATCTCAAGATACTTATAGAACTCAGGCATATACTTCTCAAACTGAGGTCCAGTGGCATAAGCAAGTGCACCAATTGCAAGCATTGCTTCCTCATGCACAGTAGAGCTGCGGCAACCAAACACCCGAAGGAATAGAATCATGATCTGATCTGCAGCCTGAAGAATGATAGTTTTGGTTTCATCTGTACTGCTAAGTTTCTGGATGATAACCTGCAAGACACCACAAAGAGAGGCCTGCAAGTCCCCTTGCTTTTCCCTATCATCTGATGATACAATCTGAATCTCCACAGTCTGACCCAATTTACTCATAATGACTGGTAATAGTTGTGCAATGATAGGAGATGTTTCTGCAATATTGGAACATCTCACAACTTCATTCAAGGTTTCATATGCAGAAGACCTGAGCTTGGAGTCACTGCCATCTGTACGATCAGCAGTTGCAATTAGACAACTAATTATGTCTGTGAGATATGGTGACAGAACAGAGGCACTTGGTCCTGCATCCTCGTAGCCCTGGACAAGGTAATAGATTGCCCCACAAACTTTCTCAGCTACATTGGGAGCATCCTTAATGCTCTCCAACAACACACCCACAACTCGTTTAAGATTCTCAGGTGCAATGACAGAAAACCCACTAGCTGGACTGTGCAGTAACTCAAAAATACGACTAAGAGTCCAAGCAGTTGTGTCCTTCACATGGTTGTTTCCATCCTTCATAGCAGTAAGCAGAAAATCCAGTCCTGCCTGTACCAGTGGGGAGAGCTTCTCAATGGTTGGACCTTCAAGAATAGAGCCAAATGCATAAGTGGCTGCCTCTCTACAACGCCAATCTGGCTTCAAAATGTTAGATTCCACAAATGGCATTACAAGAGGCACTATAGCATCCCCAACAGTTCTAGCAACAAGACCTAGACATGTCCCACCAGCCATGGATATGTTCCAGACTGTATCATCCTGGTCCTGATCCTCCTCCTGCTTCAGCAAAGTTTCCAACAAAAGAGGAACAAGAGATGATAGAGCCTTCTCTATGAAACGAGAATGGGGAGGTCCAGAGTCCCCACTTTCAGGAGTCTCAAACTCCTGGAGCTCTATCTCTTCATCACAAATAGAGCTCCAGAACTCAATTGCTTGGAGAGCAACAGTCTCTTCATCTCCTTTTACAGCATTTGATGTAAGCTCAAATAAGGTTTGCATGTAAGGCTCAAGCACCTCATAGTATGCTGATGCTATTGCAACAAGACACTCAAAAGCAGCCTGCCTGATTTCCACCTCTTTGGACATGGCTGTGTCACATACAACCTTCATGATGTAATTCCGCTCCATCTCATTCTCAAAGTTGGTCTGTGCAAACTCTAGAGCATTATATAAAGCCCTGGTTGCTGCAAGCCGAACTTCAGGGCTGTGTTCAGCTAGGTTCATCCCTTGAACAACAGCAGTGAGAACAGCATTGACTTCTTCTTGAACAAGGTCCTGATGAGATATCTCCTCACAAACATATCCAAGAGTTTCCAAGGTAGCCTGTTTCAAGGCTGCAGGCCTATCTTGCTGTGTCATATTGTTAAGTAATGATCCAATCAGCTCTGGCCACTGCTTTCGAGGAATCTCAATTGAAGCAATTTTCGCAACAACTTGAGCAGAAGTGTGCCTCGCCTCAGGAACAGATGAGCCAAGAGTCCTCAAGAGCAAGTCTTTGATTTGAGACTTAACAGAAATGTCAATTGCCATCCACTGTTGAACAAGTTGTTCCTTCCTAATAGCATCTTTAGCATCTAATGAATTCTTAAGCACAATACCAGCCAATCTACGGGATTCAACAGGTTTCTCATTATTTGCAAGCTCAACTGACAATGAAAGAAGGAAAACAGGCAGGTTCTGCTCTTGGAACTGCCTCAGATTACCCTCTGCCTCTGTCCGGACTTTTGCATCCGCTGATTGTGCAGCCAGCAGAAACTGAGTGATCTCCATAGCCATTTTAACTACACTACAACTTTGAATATAAAACACTAATCAGATATCATGACTATGATACAAATCAATTCATAAGAGACAGTAGCATGTTATAGTTGGGCAAAAATTAACAACAAGTAACAAGAATGGCTGGAGGAGAAATTGATGAGATGAATTCATCTTAACCACACAAGCCATCTAACAAACACAGACAAACATTTACTGGGTACAATCAACATCGATGAATCTTGTAGCTTGATTTATTTAATTAATCAGAACCAGTGAAACCATGTATATTAAATTGAACAAAATCCCCATGCTGATAACAAGGATATTGTTGAAATTTCCAAGTACATGCAGTAATTTATGTGTCCAAAGGCAATCTAGCAAACCATTATAGCTTTACAGACGTATTGTTACATTATTTGCTTTCTAAGCTCAAGGTAGATGAAGGAAATTAGAGCCTTGCTCTTTCCTTGGGGTCTCTGATATAAACCCCAAAGTCACTCAATTCTCCTTCCCTGTCCATTCTCAGAAACCAAACAAAGTTTTAAGCCCAAAACAAATACTCGGAACATAACAGAAAAACGACTAATTTCATTCCTTTTCAAATAGCAGAAAACAGAGGGAAACTAAAGGAAACAACCAACAGGAAAACAAAACAAACAGGCAAATAAACTAACAAAAAGAACAAGCATAAGGAGATCCGTAGATTCAGAAATGAAAAACAAACAAAAAAAGAAAAAAAAACTGAAACCCTGACCGTTAATGCTGGAAATGCAAAACCCTAAGAAAAACCCAGTGAAGTAGAGGCAAAAACCTTAGATCTGAATAGAAATCAAAAGGCAAAGTGAAGATTTGATACCTCGAATCAGTCTCCGACGAACCAGAGAGATTCAAAAATCAACAAACCCCCCACAAAGAAGAGAACAACTTAGGGTTTCTCTCTCTCTCTCTCTCCAGAAACCACACTTCCTGGTATTTGTTTCTTCAAAAATTGTTGGGCTAAGCTTACGAGAACTGAGAAGAAAAGGGGAAAGAAGGAGTGACAGCGAGAGGAGAGAGAATCGGCGATTAGAGTAAGGAAGTTTTGGATTGGAGAGATTGAAGAAATGGTTTTGAATATATATAAATCAATTTCGAATGATGGGAAGGAAGCGGGAGGGAGGGTCTCAATGTGAAAAAACAAAACCAAACCAACGGGCAGCGTGGCTTTGAGCCTGCCCGTCACTGCCCGGGATTACCCAACTCCAAAACCCTAGATTTTTGAAATCTACCACGTGCGATGCTCCCCCCAAACGTGTGGGTTAAACTTTGGATTTGAATTGTTCCTGGACCCAGGGGCTTGGATAGGCTTTAGCCTGCTTTACATGGGCTTGGAAGTCCACTAATTGCCAATTGTCCTGATTTTCTTCTTTATTAAATCATAAATTAGAAGTAACTATTTGATCGATTTGATCTAGTCGGTTTCATAATTTCAAAAGCAAATTAATTGAATTCTCATAAAAAATAATCTAAATTGATCGAATTATAATAAAAAAAATCAAAATCAACTTATCTCCAACGATTTGATTTGATCAATTATTTCAAATTTAGTTATATTTTAAAAATATTAATATAATTTATATAAATAAAAATATATTTTAAAAAAATTAGTCAATATTTAATTTAATAATAACCTTTACTTTGAGAAGGACAAAATTAGTCAATATTTTTAGTTTTATATATATAGTAATAATGGAGTTTAATTTTGAATAGAATTAAATGGATGGCTGTATGACCATCCATTAATGGCTTCAAAAGTACATCTAATCATTGAGAATGACATGCTTATAAAATCCATATTTATGGAGTCATGCAATGGAGGCAGGAGTCTAATTAATGCTGTCTAAAGTGATATCTGATGTTCTAATTTCACTGTTTTTCCTTAAATAGATGTTTGGCTTCATTTATGTTTAGGGTTTGATATATTGATGAATTGTATTGAGTTAAATGTTCGGGAACAATGTTTGTGAATGTCAATAATGTACCAATCTCATGTATTAATATATTCAGATACATTTTAATAAGAGATCCTTTATTAATCATTACGACTGAACTAATGTATGAGTATATCTATGAACAAATGTTCGGATACGATATTTATGAATGTGCCGATCCCATGCAATGATCATTATTACTAAACCAGAGGTTCGGGTACATCTGTACATGCTAATAATTATGTATTAATCTTGTGTAATAAGATTTTTGTATTTTAAACCTAATCTAATACTAGAAGAGTATAGGAAGTAGAGGCAGAGAATAAACAAGACAAAACAAGCAAAACTGAGAAAGAAAGAAGAATGTTTCAGTTCCAGTAGGATTTCATGCAGTGTATATATATATCTATACATAGCAAACCTCTTTTATTTACATCTCCATTCTCCAGAAGGGGCAACAATTGATGAAAATAGTTTCTTCTGCTTTGAACTAGTTGTTGGTTTTACGATGATAGAGCTTTCCTTGATTGGACTTTTTACACCGCACAGCTTGTGCTTCATACGCCATGGCAGCAAGATTTCCAGGCCGCAACCCTTTGGGGAAGAGAATGGTCGATTTATCACTGCTTGGGAAACACATGGCGACTCTGAGTAATTGCAGAGATAAGGAAGCTTTGTTTTCAACGACGTGTTCATAGCAGATGATGCAGCCAAAGCTGTGGCGTCAGGAAGAAAGCGCTCGATTATGAAGCTTGGAGATGGGCAATCACTGCGATCTAAGCTCTCCAGGTTTAACCCATATAAGTCACTAGGCTCTAAACTCTTTGATTTTAACCCGTCTGATGATCCACGAAACTTTTCTGCTTTCTCAACAATGTCTATTGCTTGTGTAAGTGACAAAACTTCCATAGCATCCGAGAAAACATCATCGTTGTTGTCATCGTCGTAGTCATCCACATCAGCATCACAGCCTTCATCGTGGTCATGATTGTGATCCTGGCAGGCTTCTTCTGGCGGACGCCATTTGCTCGGTGGGAGTTTAGGACGAGGCGTTTCCGCATCATCTACGTTGTTACTTCCATCCAAGTTCTTGGGCTTTCCTGGAGCCTGTTCCCAGCAGAATGGAATCCCATTGCTTGAATCTTTGCATCCCCCCTGGGAATTCGTACAAGACAGTTTATCACCAATGTGACCACCTGCAGGTCGCCTTGTTGACAAGAGTGGTGCATTGAAGTTCAGCTTCCTGGGCCGTTTCTTTTCCATTGCTTCATTCATTCCTTCTCCCATGTAGAGAAATATCATTTCTAGTAAGTGAAACGATTCAGTGGAGTAGGTGGGGAAAAAAAGGGACTAGGTGACTTGAGATGCATATGAATGAATGAATGAATGAATGAAGAAGTGATAGAAGGAGTGGTTGTGAGAAATAATTGTAAAGCAGCTGAAACTATGGGGATCTCGTGCAGTGTATTGAAAACCGATGTTTTCACTTTATGATGCTCACAGGTTGGGTGGAAAAGACCCTTCTATGAAAGTGAACCATGAAGTTAATTAACCATTCGCTGGAATCATCCAAAAACCATGTGGCAGAAGTGGTGCACCACGTCCAGTGTTGCCCATTCCAACTTTGGACAGATGGAAATCGACTTACCATGAATTATCATATGGTGTGTAATGGTTAACATGGACATTAATCAATTAAACGTGCTTGAAGTTTCCAAGTTTAGGGAGTCTCCAACATAACTGTTTGAAAGAAACCCTTTGAAGGGAAAAATTTCACGCTGGAAGAACAATACAAGGATGAGAAGAGGTAGAATGCATAAGGTATAGCAAAAAAGCCAACAGAATGTAAAATCTCTCAGAGTGGACAGACTTCTGCAGTTTCATTTACATGTCTCTTTTGGCTGTAGCATTGGCACCGCCCTGACGGAGAAATATATAGGGCAGTAGCAGCATCAGCCGCATGCCTGGACTCTTTATATCATTGATTGGTTCAATCCATAAAACACAAAACAAATATTTACAAGCTATCTTTTGTCTAGTTTCCCTTTTCTCCTTTTCCTTTTAAACCATACACTTTCCTTTTTCTTTCCTCCTGAGTTCCATTTCACCCAAAGGCCTAGGCAGTGCTTCTGAATTTTCTAGAGACAAAATCCAAAAAACTAATGGTGCCCTTGTAATTGAACAAAAATATTTGAAAGAAAAAGGGTGGCAACAATCAGGTTACCAACGGTAGACAATGAAGAGAGGAATGATTATGGGCATCTGATTTTCTCACTTCTGTTCTTTAACCTGATCACAAACTTTATTATATAGCTCAAGAGTTTCGGTATGGTTGGGATCAAGGCAAAGGGCTGCTTCACAATCTCTAACCGCAGATATATAAGCACCCATTGAATCGTGGAAAGCAGCTCGAAGATGTAGTAGCTGCAGGTCTGGCTTGAAAGCTAATGCTTTTGTGAGCTCTGCTATAGCTTCATTTTCTTTGTGATCATCCATTAGAACTGGAAGGGCAGAAACTTCATGTTAGAGGCTGAAAAAAAGCTAACCCAATAGAATATATGTTCTGAGCATTCAGAATCAAATTAAATATCACAGAAGTAACAATTGAGAACAAATAACAAGCATTATGACACTAAAGCTAAATTTCGCTAATTTCCAATAATAATTTTTTCTTGTCTTTCCTTTCTGATTGATAACATTTTAACATTTTACAGGATAGATAATTATTAACAACATTGCCATTAAGATAATTTAACAGTATTAGGGGCAGAAATTCTCCTAGTCACTCATACTAGAAGTCCTGATCATCAAAGCACCTCATTATCAAGATGGATATACTATTACAGAATGACAGATAAGAAGCAAGACAAACTATGAAGGAAGTTTCTTCATTTTATTCCTTAAATCTAAGAATTGCAAACCCTAAGCTTTTGCTCCAAGAACAAATCCAAGAAAATGAACTGTTTCCTCCTGGAAAAAGATTTTACTCTTACAACATGAAAAGATCAAGGCTTCCATATGACCAAAGATACAGCAATGAAACAATGAGCGGGCAGCAGATGGAAATTGAGGAGCTTAAAGAAGGTAAACAAGATCTAAAACCACAGGCAAATTGATTCACTCAATCTACACATGAAATAGAATCAACTAATTGTCTATTGAGTTGAGGTTGACCATTACAGCTAATGGCAATCTACAAACTTAAGAGTCACCGTGCATTGGCATTCTGCTATGCCTAATCAAAATTGAAGTTGAGAACAGCAATTTCCACTAACAAAATTATGGGAAACAAAAAGGGTAACCCAGGTCATGGAATTTACCTGCTGCCCTGTATCTGTATGGATATGTCCTCAAAGGATCTAATTGTGTTGCCATAATAAGATCACTCTTTGCCATGTCACGGTCACAGTACTCTGAACGCTTCTCATAAGCTGAAGCATTGTTACGTGCCTTCTCTATCAGCTTTGTCATCTCATCATATGCAGCTTTACGCTGATTTTTGAGATGAAATACCCGTGCTAGACCCTGATGAGCTCGTGTATGCTTGATGTTGAGTGCATTCATGTAGCAATCAGCAGCAAGATCTAGCTTTTCACAGTCTACATATACACTACCTAAATTATTCAATGCCTGCAGAGTTGCAGAATCATTCAGAATTTTAAACTATTTCATTGCACTTATATATATAGAATCAATTACTCCAAAAAAAATACTTACTTGTCCTTTACGAAGCCCATCTGAAGGGCATCTAAGAGCATCCTCAAGAAGTTGGATAACATATAATGAAGACTCTTGATCAAGACTGGAATCTGCTAAAGCATATGCTTTAAGGAAGAAAGCTTCAAATGATCTCTGGATGGAGATTGACTCCTCTGCCTTAGCTAGTGCTTCCTCACGGTGGCCAGTGTCATACAATATCCATCCTTCATAAACAAGCCTTTCATGCTCTGAAGTAGAATGGTTTCTAGCCAACCGTAGACTACGCATTGCAGCCTTTTGACAATTTAACCTATAGCATTCAGTAACAGCAAACACTTAGAACAGATAAAATACTAAGGTGAAGAGAATATCACGATCTGTCAAAGTTTAAATTTAACTAAAATAGTGTAGGAAGAAGTTATGCGCCACTTATTCGAATCAATGCCATTGATAAACAGTCTCAAGTGCCATTCTGACAGATGGCACTTTCTATGATCACAATTGATATGTACAACCTATATACAACATCGATACAAGACAGTTAACATGTCAAATATAATTTAATAATTACAATATATTCACTCACATCTAAGAAACACTTGTTAACCTCAAAAAAAAAATCCCATAGTAATATTAGGAAGCAAATGAGGAATGAATTTCCACCATTTACCATAGATATGTTGAGGCAAATAGCCATTAGAAGTTGGAGAGAAGGGAGGTCGTTTTACTTTACATCTGCCGATACTAGTAACTCAACTGTGCACATAACAATGAATCAAATTTCCATAAGATATACCATATAGTGTACATATCACCTTCATGGCCATCCATGATGCATTGTCTCAACAGTAAACTTACTTGTATTGCATATAGATTTTGTTTTATTTAACTAGTCAGCAGTTAACACAGACTTTATCCTGACTTAAATAGCAGATACCAACATCTGAAGATGAATACAGAAATAAACTTCGCTTGGCTTATCATAAATTCATAATGTTAATCTTAGATTTAAGTTCCAAAAGGCAAACAAACTGTCATAACCTACAAGGTAATAAAGTAGTTGATCGTCACAACAGAGCATTGAATGTAAGTTCTTTTGTAGAGCTAAAAACAACATTTTAATCTATCAGAAAGAATCTAAACTGAAAATTCCGGTTAAGAGAAACAGCAAAAGGAAATTTTATTAAATCGGTGAAAGAGTTTGTCATATTACCTTAAAAGAAGGAGAGACTGCCTAAACCGTAAGAGGCTCTTTCCAGGGTCATTTGCCAACATATGGTGTACAACAGCTAGGGAACCTATATCATCGACAGAAGACCATCGGTCATACAATTGCATCCAGCAGTCAGCCTGACTCCACTGCTGAACAAGAGGACAGAGGAGCTCCACCAAGTGATCACCATGCATTTTTCCATGAAACATCATGTAATTTGGCTCTAAAGTCAGAAGTGCCCGGACATCTCTAAGAGCTCCTTCATAATCCTCCATGGCAATAGAAATCCAGGCCCGCAACTCAAGGCAGTCAGGGGACACCTTGAAACCGATTATTTTATTGATTTCAGAGATGGCTGCTCCAATCTTGTTGACCTCCAACAACGAAACTGCCCGGTACTTGTATGGGAAAGAAAGGGTTGGATCCAATTCTGTAGCCATTTCTAAATCCAACATCTTCTCCTTCCCACTACAATACAAAGAGCGTTCCTGATACATCCATCCAACTGGCTTATAATCTGAAATGAGTGAGTTAATCAGCTTGTATGCTGAATACTTGTGGCCACGCTTGAATTTGGCCCTTGCGGCACCCACTAATGAATATATATGACCAGACTTAAAAGCTGTCTCAAACCAATTTTGAGCATCTTTGTACTCTTTTCTCTCAAGCATCACAACACCTAACTGGTGATATGCAAGTTGTTTCTGCCAACTTTCTGTCGCACACTCTGTCAACCTCTCTAGAAGCATCACAGTAGTGTTAGATTTCATATCTTCCTCCATTGCAATCTGGCTCAAGAAGTAATACAACAAAAAGGAAGCATGCCCAACTTGAGCCAATCTTTCCCTTGCATCTGAATTACAAAATAATTTCATCACATTAGGACTGTGCATTGAATTTGGGAGCTCCCTCAAGAAAACCTGCAAGCAAGCTGCCACAAGAAGATACGCATTTTCTGCCAACCCATGCTCAATTAACAACAGTGCGTCCTCCATCTCATTTACCAAAGATGCTAAATAAGCATCACAAGCAGACTTCAAATTGTCGCAACAAAACCTATTTGAGAAAGAAAGAAGCTCCAAAACAATTTGTGGATCAAAACAATCTAATCTTTTTGTCCTGCTATATACCTCAGCAGCTCTCATTCCCTCTGCTGAAATACCATTGTTGGTAAAATTTATCCTCTCTCTTCTTGACTCCCTGAAACCACCGCACAACATTGTTCTAAATGGTGTTGATAACGAGGCAATATTGGACCGTATACACCTAATCTCGTCATCTCCAATACAAAATGACATATCCCCGCTGTCATCAGAAGTGGAACATTCCTCATCCGCCATTGAAAGATCATCATCAAATTCCCCTTGAGGAGTTCTAGAACATATACAAGGATCATAAATAGATTCCGGATTATAACCAGCTACCAAGGTAGCCTTAGGGCACTCAATGTTTCTTCCGCAACAATCCATTGAAGATGTGCCAACAAGCTCATCCTCCCTCCTCTCATACCTCAACCATGCTGCTAACACAATCTTAGAATGCACATCCACGGCATGCTGCCTGGCTGACCGAAGGCTCCGCCGGAACAGTTTCGGATCAGATAATCCCCTAAAAATTGCACATTCCTCTATAAACATTCCTGATTTCTCAAATTGAGGACAATTCTCAATCCTACGATACACATCAGCAATAGTTTCGATAAAATCAACGAACTTTAGGCATGATTCGATCTGGGGCTCAAGGAGATCGGAGACAGGGAGGCCATAAGGAAGCAGGGTTTCAGTTACAACAGCAGGGGTATTAGATGCTTGATAATTTCGACTCGATTTGGATCGAATCGAATTAGCTCTAAGATGGTCTTGAAGTTGGTGGAATAGTTTTTCACCGACTCCTCCAGCTCCACTACCAGCGGTGGTACCGCCACCACCACCACCACCGGTGGTGTTAAGCGCATAAACTTGCGTGCCTTTACATCCATCTATAAGCTTTAAACTACGCATTGTGGTGAATATATTATGCTGCATATTTGTTCGCATCAAGGAAAGCAAAAGGAAAGAATTTCTCTAATGGTACAAAAATCAAAACTTCAACAAGTTTCCAGACCCAGAAAAAAAATGAAACAAAAATAGAAGATCTGGAAATATAAACGAAATGAATGCCAAAACAAATTTACCTGCACAACACCACAGCTCAGGTAAACAGAGGCTGAGAACACGATGGTGACGCAGGGCTCAATTGTGCTATAAAAAAAATATATAAAGCTAGGGACTTTTTCTGCTCAAGTTTTTGCCTTTCTCTCCCCTCTGGGAATCTTTTTCTTTTCACGAGAAAATTGAGAGAAAGCACAAAGAAAGAAAATGGTACTCTGGAAATGGAGAGTTGAATTTAGGGAGGAGGAAATAATCACGTTAGCGGCCAACCAGAAGTTGTTTGAGGTGTAGGTGGCCGTTGAAACGGCCACTCTCTGTTTCTCTCTCTCTCTCTCTCTCTGCCTTTCAATCACCTCTGTATGATATTTTTTCCTTTGTGTGTGTGTGTGTTGGGTTTTCCTCTGTTTCTCCAAATTTGATGGGAGATTTAGTTGCTAGTACTTTTTCTTTCCTGGATTCTACGTGTATGAAATTCTATTCTAAGTCTCTAATCAGACAAATTCCTCTCTCTGGTCCAAGGTTAAAACTATGTCCGAAAACAGAAAATTATTGTAAGTACTAATTGTGTTTTGTTTTTTCCTCTTATCTTTCGAAAGATTATCAATTTCGGTAGAGCCGCTAAAGTCGCGCCCTGCCTGTCTTTCACGCCATGTCCTTCTCTAATCTTTCCATCTTAGGCCCCCCTCGCCTTGGTCATTCATTATTGTTTTTCACTGCCATTTTTTTATTTCTTCTCTCTCTCTCTGTCTCTCTTCAATCTACCATTTCTTTTTTCAAGCCCCGCATCTCCCGCAATCCAATCACACCTAACATTTCCCGCACTCCACTTTCAAGCGCGTGCACTTACGCAACACTGGATTATTCCATTTGTTAACACAAAATAAGAGTTTAGTATATTAATTATAACCAGTTATGACCGACTTATTTAATAAACATCTTAATTAAGTTATCTTGTGTCATATAATACGTTTAAAAAATATATTTATTTTTATATTTATTGATATAATTATTAATATTATATATTTACACAATACAATTGAAGCATATGAACACAATAAATTTAATGTTATATAGTAGTATATAGGTTTATTATTATTGTTTGATGTTTTAAAGGAAGAGGGCATGCCATTTATTAATGCCTAGAGAAATCGTCATGAAAGGAAATGATATTGTCTACTTAAAGAAGTAATCCACCTCTAATTCAATGTTTTGAGTCCACAATCAATGAAAATAAAAGATAATATTGAATGAATCAAGATTGGCTTAAAATGTCAAAGTTATATTCATATTATTTAATATCATTGTAATTATTTACATTTAAAAAAATGATAATTAGTTTCGATAGTTGTTAAACCTATAATTTTTAAGTTACTTTTTTTATAAAAAAATAAGGTTTTAGATTCAAATTTCTAGTCCCCATCGAACCTTCTCTTTAGACTAATTTTGTCTTTAATATGATATTTAAAAGAAATAGAAGAGCATAGAGTAATTATGTAAGTAGTAATAATAGGAGGCTCCAATGGAGCGTGGAAGTGGGAAATGACAGGTCATCGATAGACAGAAGACAAAAGTGATCTGGTGCAACACTTATATAAGGTGGAAGTCCACAAACATGTGCGTGATGGACGTCGGAGGATCGCAATCATCTTTTGGGTGGACCCACCGCTCAGTCCCATTTTAGGCCCAGCATGCTTGGAAACTTTGCTCTTCCCCGATCCAATTTTGGGCCGAAATTGTCGGTCCAAAATAGCATGACTTAGGTTTTCTCAGTATCAAGATGACAACAATCTATTTAGCTGTCATGTGAATTTCACATCAGCAAAGTTGTACGTTCTCAGCAGATAGCCATCAGGATTTTACCGTCTCAACCAGAAGTCATGAACCTTAATTACATTAAGGAAGGATATTATAGTCTTAACGAGAGTCATAAATTTTACATCAATTATGTATTAAAGTAAAATTAAATATTTAAGGTTCACATTAATCTTAACCTGTGAAATGTTTATTGTGAGATAAAACAGTAAAGTTAACGGATTAAAACGAACAATACTTCGTAAGTTGATGTGTATTGTGATAGATTATATTTATTTAATTTAATAAAGTTTAAATATTAATTAAATATTTATAAAATTTAGATACCCAAACAATTAATAAGATTCTAATACGAATAATTAAAAGATTTGAGATGGGACTGGAGACCTAACAAAGGAATAAATGATGCTAACTGATGACATTGGGGTTTGGTGTTTTCTTCTTTTATAAAGGATAACAAAATTCTAGAAACAATACATTATGATGATATATGCTTTTGGGCCAATGGATGTTTAGACCGCTTAACTCTAGATTTAGTGTTTCTTTCTTTATAAAAGATAAAAAAAAAAAAGTATTTTTGACTTAAATTTTTATAAAATTTTTTAAAAAATAAATATTTAAAGAAAAAAAATTATATTTTTCCTTTCGTAACAAAGTTAATGAAACAAAGGTTAAAGATTGATGTGGATGTGATGATTCACGATTATCTTTTACCGTACCAACAAAGTCAAAAACGGCTGCAAGAATTTTCACATGTTGCTAAACTGTTCCATTTGCTGCAGCTCATGAAACACACTGGATTGATTAAATCTCTTTTGGGGTAATTATTTGTTTTACAATCCGATGATCAACTCCGATGCATTAAATAATATGGAAAATGTACTGATTCAGTTCATGCTCCATGGCCTTGTTTTCGGATGAATCAAGATTAGCCAGCCAGAGTGGTAGAAGCCAATGCATCTACATTTTCAGTCGGCTCATTGGGTCTGACAGAGACTTGTCAAAAGCTTCTGCCATGGAAGGACCAGAAAAAATATATAATCTTAGCCTGCATCCACATATTTGACAGCTGTGGGTTATGGATCAAGAATATATATATAGATACACGTGTCTGTCCTATCTAAATTTTATTTCGGAACATCTTGAAAAAGAAAGATAAGACAGAAAAATGCAAGGGAGGAAGTATTTTATTACTATTATTAGTCATATGAAAGCTCAAAGATATTTGGCACTGGATATTGTCTGTATTGGTGATTATCTGCTGCTCCCCGAATCTGCACTAATAAGACGTCGGCAGCCCAACATGGAAACAAAGAACTGAGTTGTTCATGATACAATACTAATATAGTATTGGTACATATTAGTGTATAGCTGATATGTTCTCTTTCTCAAGGGAACCACTTCCTATATATTATTGATTTTCTGTTACCCTTTTTATGGCTTGCAGAAAGGTTACCCCCTTTATCACAAAATGGAATGATTCTTCACTGGTAAAATTTGCTGTCACATTTCTTTCTCATTCTTATGATTTGATACTTATAATATGTATAGATAAACCTGACAATTTTAAAAAGGGTTCATTAAAAAAATATGAGAATGACACGAAATTAAGAGAGGTTGAATTTAAAATTACTGTATGTTGTATATTATAAGTTTGACAAACTTATAATATGTATGTTAGTATGTGGTTATGGAGGAAATTAATCGAAATAAAAAAGACAATTACACTAACAATTGTTGATAGTATGTAGTTTCAGCTGGTCCTAACTAGAACTTGAACATTGTAGATATCCAAGTACAAGTCAGTTAATGATATGTAGGTTCATGGAAACCTTGAATGAATCTGTAAAAGGTAGGTTTTCAAGGCCGGGCCGCCATTGCTATTGGAACGGATGGATGATGGGTTTCTGTCAAAGAAATTCATGTTGTTTGATAAACAGGTTCAAAGCTGGCAGAATCAATGCACAATTGTGAATTATAAATAGAAAAGTAAAACTTACGAGAAGATCCTATCCGTATATACAATTCATTTCCATAAATGCGACAACTAAACATTGGTCAACAAGGTGTTTATGATAACCCTAATAAAGAAGAAGCATGTTGCCAGGAAATCCCCTTTCATTTGTTCTTATTGGGAGGCACATTCTCTTTCAACAGATATGCCAAACATTTTCTAGGAAATTTCTGGCTCTGAGTGACCTTGATGATTAAAAAGTGCTTGAGCATGAGAAAAAGAACTACAGTACTTAGCTCAACTCCATTCAACTATGCATTGGAAACAGCTCGATATATATATATATATATATACATATATATACATACATACATATATATATATATATATATATATATATATATATATGAAAAACTTAGAAATCCATAAAAGGAAAATAAAATATACAAAATACATACTTAACAGGATTTCATAGAATTGAAATTTTGAGAAAATGAAGAATGAAGTTTTTCACTCAACACGAGTAAATGTGAGTACAAATACAATATCTCCAATAAAATTCCTCAAACCCAAGTTTTCGGTTACTAATCTAGGGAAGTGCCAGCCTACTTAATCAAATTGAACTCAGTATACATGGCCTCAAATGCAGTCCATGCAATCCAAGGAGCCATTTTTCATTTTGAGAAGGTGATTGGGTGAATCATTTTGAACGGGCTCTTGGTCACCAGCCCAGGAACTAGACGAAGGCTTTAAGGATTCAGGCTTCAGGCTTCAGGCTTCAGCCTTCAACCTTCAACCTCCAACCTGCCCTTGTCGACAGACCCACTTGACCTTTCAAAGATACCTAACAAGCCCATATCCATTGGCAAATGATTCACCTATTTCGCCTTCATCTTTTCCTTCCACCCAATTTAATCTTTCCTCTTTCCTTCCTACAAAATACAAACAACTTTGATTATTAGTTTGGCTTTTTTTAATATTTGGTATTATCTAATTCTTAGCAGAGAAAAGTGAATAAAAGTGATGAAATCTATTACGTGTAGTTATGTATGTATTCGAGAGTTGTGATCTTAAAGCATAGAGGGAATATAAAAATTCTCTCAATAATAACTCAATTCAAACTCAAAATAATTAATTTGGAATCATTGAACAATGGATCATAATAACCACCTCCTAATTTATTAGAATTGAACTTAAAATTTACATTAATTCAATCAAATATATAATATGTATCTCATAATTGTCCTAGTCAAAGCTAAATTAATGTGGACACATTTTCGGCACCATGTCGTCTATTGGAAGGTCTACCTAATTAATATGCTATCAATGTAAACGTTTAGGTGCCCTACACTTAAAAAAAGGGTCAAATATCTTTCTCATTTTCAATTTGCAAAGACTCATTCCACACATAAATATACATATTTATATATTTATACGATCTTATCCCCCACACCATTTCTTTTCTTTTTTTCCCATTTTTCTTGTGCTGCCCGACTTGACCATGAGATGAACATAATAATAAAGAAAACAGATTGATGTCTACCCTTCTGTCTGTGAAGGAGGTCTTGTGAGAATGAAAGCTTAGGAAGTCAAACACGAGAATCTATGCATAAGATTAAGGACAGGAGGGGTGAACACGAATCAGGCTAGAATTATTTTGTTCAGCAAGGATGGATTAATATCTTCTGTCAAAACATGAACTTAAACCATCTTTCTCAAGCAAGGATATAAAAGAATATATTTCTGATGAAATAATTAATGAAATTTCCTTCTCATCATGTTTTTTTACTATATATATTTGAGGGAAGTTCAAAGTTTTTCTTCTGTGTAGGGAGTATTCCGATGAAAGTAAAATCCTGAATGCATCATATCGATATGAGAGTTTTTACACTCTTAAAATCATCTACAGGAAGATTACATTTAAGTAAAATTTGAAAATATCCCAAATCGTTTTATTAAGAAAAGAAAGGAGTTTTCATCTCAAGGACATAGAATGAGTTCATATATATTATAATTTATATGCTAGTCGTTTCAAAAAAAAAATTTATATGCTAATAATATAATAATAATAATTTGTTTTAAGGCACATGCAATGAATTATGACACTGTTTCAAAGCACTGTGACATTAGCAGTCATAAACTATAATAAATTTCGTTCTCAACCTTGTGCTGGAGTGGGCTAGTGTCTATCTACATGCCTTAAAAAGAAAAAAAAAAAAAGAGATTTAAAGGAGAAGAGAATAAGAAAAGGAATTAGAGAAGCTAAACCCATCAATATTCAAGAAACTAAATTCACTCTTCCTGTATATTATTATATTTTACAATCTACAATTTGTTATGAATTTTAATTTATAAAAATGGTAAATGGAGCAAGAGATATTTTAATTTATCATATTCTATTACAGATGGACCGACAAAAATAAGACGTTCCCGAATCAATAATTTTTTTATTATGTTAGAAAATGAAGCTTAAATTAGAATAAAAAGTGATTATTTCGGTGGACTAAATTTTGATTTCATGACCATGATAGTTTGTAATGTTTGACACCAACCCATAATAATATTTGAAAATAGAATTTTTCAACATTCTTAAAATTTTTATTTAGTAATAACATCAACAACAAGAAAGACCTAATAATACAATAATAAGGGCAATAATGTTAAGTATATATAATTAATATTAAAAAAATTACATGTGTGTGTACAAGAGGAGGGGGACTGACCTAAAGTATAGGTAAGATGTTACATTATGTAGGATCCACAAATGGTATATATAATAATGAGACAAATTTATACCTTTGACGAAAATATAATATTCTTGTTCTACTCATATGCTTTTCCAACTATGCATGCGTATTGATGTGAAAGGCAATTTTAATATTAATAAATTTGTTTTTGGGAAGAAATTTGACATACTATATGAAGGCAAAACATACCCGACAAAGAATTTTTATTGTATTAGTATAGTATATTAATTTCAATTAATGTAAATGATTCTTTAAATATAAGGCAAAAAACATGTCATATATATTATAAAAACGATCAATGCTTAATTTCATCTAAAAATATTTCTTCTGCCATTCCTACTTGCATGGAATAACTAATACCAAGCAAAGATCGATATCAACTATTTAGAAGTATCACGAAATTGAGATTTCGAATAATAGTTATTATTATAATAAAAGTATAATCAAACATTGAAATAGTTATTTATCGAGAATAATGATAAACGGATTCTCAATTGTGTTATGCAGTGATCTTAATTAACTACATAATGCCTGATTTAAATTTATCAAAAAATGATTATTTTTTAATCAGCGTTTAAGTATTTTAAGTCTCCATGCGTGTACGATATTTAAATGATTAAGTAAGCATCTACTATAGGAGAAAAGACTCATTCTTTGGTTGTTCATGAGTTAGGCAATTCCTTCATCCATGATGATGAAAGGGTGATGCATCAAAACAAAAGAAAATGGAGAAAAACTAAAACCAGGGGACAAATTAAGATGATATATGAAATATAATAGTCAAGTCAAGGAGAAATAAATTAATTAAAAGGAGAAAAAAGGAAAAAGATAAAACATAAAAAAGCAAGGAATGACATAATTAAACCTTTTTTTTTTCTATCAACTCAACATATATATATATATAATTGTAAAATTTTGTTTTAAATAAAACCCAAAATTAACACATTAATAAAAATCCCATCCCAAAAAAATTAAATAAAGAAAAAAAAGGGCAAAAAGATGGAAATTAATGTGAATGCCCAAAGAATATCCCTAAATATATATGTGTCTATAATTAGGGTCCATTGGTCAGGCAATGAGTTTGCAGTGACTGAAAGCGCATGACTTTCTTGAAAACATCAGTCTATCTACTATATTCTAAGCTATCATCATTTCAATTTAATAAATTTGCATGGCATATTGTAACATGCATTAATTTATTAAAGTTTAGATGAGAATGCAGAATATCTTCACCTACCAAAATAAATCTATTTGTATGAGAGAATATCAAAATAATATTCCAGCAGTCGTGAAGCTTCTTTGAAACTTGGAAAAAAAAAATGGGTTCTTATTACTTATTTAAAGATGAATTTTACTACACTCGTTGACGTCTTGTATTTTTTTTTCTCAATTAACACATCATGAATATCTTTTTTTCCGAAGTTAACATTTTGTAAACAACTTTCCTTCTCACAAGATATTAACCTATTCATAAGATATTAATTAAAAAATTTATAAAAAAATTAAAATCACAAAAGATGTAAGTGAAGTTTACCTGTCATATAAAACTCTAGCCGCATGGATACATGTACAGGAGTTCATGATATGGCATGGCATGCTTATTCATCATTCATGCCATGAAGATGATCAGACATTGCATGATTTACAATCGAGTTAGCTAAATAAATTAAATTAATTACTAAGAGACTTGCATAAAAGGACAGACATCCTCATTCTCAAACCATGACAGATCCGCATTAAAAGGCTCACGTATTCTCATGCAGCTTAAACTATAGGGAATAGGATAATTAATTATGTATAAACGATAAGAAAAAGAGCATAAGAGTACAATTGGGGGGTTGACTTCACAGGCTAGCCGCTGGAGTGAATCTTTTCAGGCCACCCCCCCTCACCCCTCTCTGTTTGTTTTCAATTCGGGTGTTATATATATTGCTGTCTTCTTGATCAGCTGCTGCTCCTCCTTATAATATATACTAGCTAACTAGTACTATATACATATGATGTTGGAAATTTATATATAGAATATGATTTATCTTAAATATATAATAAAGGGTTTTTTATTCCCCTTGCATGGTTATCTGTTTCAATTTATTAAATTTTATTATTATAATTTATATTCTTGCGTGTTGTAATTAAAGTTTAAATTTTTTGGTTTATTTAAAAAAATGGGATTTGAATTCAATTCTTTGAATTAAAATTAACGTATATAATTTTAAGATTTTTTTCATTTATATAATCTTTTGAATATAGCATGGAGGATGATAAAGAGTTGGTAAACTAAAAACACTTCACGTGCTTCTTGCAAGTTGACAAATAATACCACTAAAGGGACCCAAGCTGTGGAGGAAGGGTTGTCTAGGAGTTCCTTCAGAAGCTGCTCGTTTGGACTTTCCTGCACTTTTTTTCTTAACAACATGATAATATAGAAAAACAAACAACAATTAATCAACTATATGGTAAAGACCTAATGGCAGATGGAGAGCATTTTGGGCTGTCCCTTGTACAAGAAGGTAAAGAGTTTCTGAAGATTGAAAGAGAAATGGATCAGTTGGCAAGATCCCTGTGAATATGATGGGAACAGCACAATTAAAGGGGAAGAACCCTGGTTGAAGTGTTTTATATCCGTAACACGTGGGAGGAATGAAAAAGTCCCTTGCTAACCGAAAATTTAATGTACCTTCTCATTCAAACCACTTGGAGACATTCCTTTTCTAATTTCTTTCCTTTTTTTTTTTAATAGAAGAGATTAAGGCTTCGTGTTTGTTTGGGGGGGGGGGGGGGGGGGGGGGGGGAAGGGGTTGATTTAAGGCTATGTATATGAAAAGGCTAGGGCAAAACCTGGCAATTTCAAATAAAGACTAGCAATTTATTAAGTAATTTTGTTTACGTATAACAGAAATTTTCAATTCACTGTTAATATTAATTGACTTAATTGTAAACTTAAAATTTTTGTATTCCTTTTAAAATTTTGATAAAATTTCTCTGATTTAGGGAAAAAAAAAATGAAAGGAAAACACTTTGGACTTAGATGGAGTGGCCATAAATTTTACAGCCTTTAAATGAACAAATGCCACGTTTTTTCTTTCTTCACTATTCTATAGGGAAAGAATCTCTATACATGGAAGAATCAAATTAGGCAATTAATTAACTAGACTTTAGAAACATATGATAGACCTTTGTTGGCAAAACTGATCAATGTTTTCTCCATTGGTTGGACCACTTACACTAGCATTTTCAAATAACAGTGGTCATTTTAGATAAACAAAGGTGTTTATGGTTTTTTTTCTCTCGTTAGTGCGGAGAGTTGAAGACAAAGGCGGAGGGAGGGGCTAGTAGGGGCCTTCGCCTTCCAAAGTTTCAAAAATTTATTATTTTTTTAACTTTATTTTAAATATTTATAATTTGATTCTTATTTTTAACAATTTTATAATTTCATTTCTTCAAATATTAAATTTTTTATTTTTATCTTTTCAAAATTGAAATCCTGACTCCATCTTTGATTGACGATATATAAAGTGAGTTGATCGACAAAGATCTTATGGAAAAATGCTAGACAAACCGTTGGAGTGTGTAATCATTTGTTATTGCGAGATTTATATGTTTAATTTCTCGCTAATGTAGTAGTTATCCGAAGACTGGTAGACAAGTTTAGACTTACTCTTGAGCTCCGATCTATAGAGACATGTCGATTATGGTAGAAACTAAAGCAAGTAACACATGAAACCCTTCATCTTTTTATTTATTTTCCTTTGACTTAAATTCTTCCATTATTTTTGTTGGTACATTGAATTGTTTGATAATTGGCAATAGTGCTTATTATAATTAACATGTAAACATAATAATAAAGAAAAGAAAAACACAATCATGGTATATATTTGTAATCTTTTTATGAAAAAAATATATATTTAAAAAATTAATTTTTTGTTTTATATTTGATCTTTCGCAGGATATGTATTCCATGGTAGGCTAGATGGAGTAAAAATTATAATTTGAGATGAATTATGAGGCCTAAATGTACTATAGTCCAATCCTTCACTTCCCCGAGGAGGAGCAAAGCCCGTGATTCCCGTTGGAAAGGCAATTTCATAATCTTCTTTTGAGTTTGGGTCTGCATCAGCTACAGCTTAGCATCACATTAGCTCACACATGCATCACCAGACCCTAGCTCTACCTCTCAACGTGAGTTACTGCTCATTTTCCCTTCACTTTTATTCTGTTCGTGCACTACTTTCAATTAATTATATCCTCCCAACTGTTCATAATCCCTCGTGCAAAAATCGAAAACCAGGTTGGACTTCAATCAAAGTTTCACAACTGCACATATATGTTTCCCACCTGTTTTTGAGGTTAATTTATATGTGAGAATGAACTTTCAAATCTTGTTGTTGCTTAACTAATTTCGATTTGAGTAGTTTTTCCATACCTTTTAGCCAAATTCGATATTGATAGATCAAAAATGTTTCATATGCGGTGGTAAAAATCAAATCATGTTGTCAAAATGGCCCTAAAGGGTTTCTATTTAAAATCATCTCTCAACGACCGACTCAATCATTTAAAATTAATTTGAATTTTTTTGATAATTGACTACTTATAAGTTTATTTTTTGTGTTTCATGGTATGATTTAAGGTTATTGTATCTTAGCTTTTGAACTTTTAACTTGTAACGATGTTTGATATTAATAAAACTTTACTTGATCGAGAAAAAAAGAATAATTTCACAAGGAATTTGTTGAAATATTATTTGTCAAACTCTAGGGAGAATTACACTCATGGAATTATAAATAAAAAAGAGGTTTTTTTTTTTATTTTTTATTTTGGGTTAGGGAACAATTTCAACCCGGCCGCCATCAGTTCATATGAAAGTCTTTCATTTCATTTAGGCAAGGGACAAAATTAATAAGAACAAAAGTCCACTTTAAAGTAAGTAGAGCTCAATTTAGATTCCGACAAAGCAAGTTTAAAATTGATAAAGTATATAGTTGTAATAAAATTTCCTGATTAATCTTTTCTTAAAATAGTAAGATAAGCATCTCTAATTTTTCTTTAGATTATCAGGCCCAGTTACCAAGACATCTCTAATTTTCTTTTGAATATAGTTGGCATCAATGCATGACTTGGCATCGATGTGTGGAGCCATGCATGCATGGATGTGTTGCATGCATGCATGGCATGGATAGTATAAAATATCTGTAATATATACATAAGGATGTGAGTAAATATTATTGTTTACTAGTCCCAATCCCAAGAGAGAGAAGGGAGAAGAAACAGGTTTGTCTGTCTTCCCTGTTAAGATCTAGGGTTTCCCATATCCTCCCCTCTGTTCAAAGACCTGTAGCTTTGTTTTGCCTTTGCCTAGAGTTCGATGCTTCTTTTCACCCAGTTTTCTGTCTGTCCTGCCATAGAAAGAAGATAAAATAAGCTTGCTTTGATCAACCAAGAAGGCCCAACCCTACAAATTAGTGTAGTACGACTTGATTTTCAAGCCTCTATGTTCACCCTGTGCATATGTTTTGTTTCTTATTTTATGCTATGATTCCTAGACTTGGATATTGATAGAGAGCGGGAGCTAGCTGGAAAGATGGAGGGAAATAATGGCACGGAATGTTCAAAGACAAGCCCATCTAAACAAAACCAGGCTGAGAGTGAGAGTACTGAAGAAAATGATGGTGAAAGTAGGCCTAAGAATGGAGGAAGCTCAAGCAACAGCACGGTGGAAGAGAATGAGAAGAAGCCTTCCGTGAGGCCTTATGTCAGATCCAAGATGCCAAGGCTCCGGTGGACACCTGATCTTCACCTTCGTTTTATTCACGCGGTTGAGAGACTCGGTGGACAAGACAGTGAGTTCCATCTCTAACCCTTCCCAGTCTCTGGTCTGATCTTACTTTGGTCGTAATTAACTAAGAAAATAAAAAAAATTCTTGGTACAGGAGCTACGCCAAAGTTGGTTCTTCAGCTGATGAATATAAAAGGACTTAGCATCGCTCATGTCAAGAGCCATCTTCAGGTCAATATGGCTATAAAAGCTTGTAAATTAGCTGATAATTTCTCATTCCATACTCATATATAGATAGAATGAATGAAATCATTTGATCTTTTGTTTCTAACAATGTTTTCCTTGTCTGCCTTTGGGTGTTTTTCCATCAGATGTATAGAAGCAAGAAGATTGATGATCCTGGACAAGGTACGTTAATTACTTCAATCTCTCCATCTTCTTTTTCCTTTCCACTGAATTAGCACTACTAGGGTTTCGATCAATGGTCGTCCCTGATGCATACGAGTTACTTTTACATGACCAGTCATAACCGAGCATAGGCATCTCGTGGAAAGTGGAGATCGAAACATTTATAACCTCAGTCAACTTCCCATGCTGCAAGGATATAACAATCATCATCATGGCGATAGTTCTAGTAGTTTCAGGTACCAAGATTAACAATCAAAATCCAACCTATCACATTTTTTAAATGTAACTAGTCTATATTTCAACAATGGAATTAAATTTCTAAGCAAAATTTCACTTCTTTTCAAGATACGGAGATGCTTCCTGGAATGGCCAGGAGTGCTTGCAGCGTAATCCTTATTCAAGCAGGAGTTTCATTGATGAACCAAGACCAGGACTGCATGGAACAATGACGGAGAGGATCTTTGGCAGTAAAAGTACAAGCAATTGGTCCAATTACAGTCTCAGGATGGGCAGTTCCTCCTTCAATGCACTACCTAGCTGGAAAAGCCATGAACTGAAGAATGAATTCCCATCATCTCACAATCTTGAATCCTTCCGAACCCAGCCAAGATCAGGCGCAATTGAGCTCAACCCCACAAGCCAAACGCAAGCTAAAGTAGAAGAGCATATAAGTTTCGGCAGAAGTATTGGCCCTTCTGATGCAAACAAAACGAATGCACAAGAGTGTAAGGCGATGAAAAGAAAGGCTCCAGATTGCAACCTTGATTTGGATCTATCTCTGAGGCTAACACAAGTGAATGAAGAAAGCCAGCGAAGGTCCAAGGAAGACGATGTTGGCAGTGAGTTATCTCTGTCATTGTACTCACCATCATCCTCATCAAAGCTTAGCAGATTGAAAGGAGAAGATCATAGTAAGGAGAGTGCAAGAAGGGTAAGTACTCTAGATCTGACTATATGAATGGGACAATTCTAAGTGAGATCTTGAGGTACTTATCCAAGAGGAAGGTTTCTCTCATTGTCTTGTACCAATATTACACCAATTGATAATAACCATTTTGTTTTTTTTTTTATACTGATTCTCTGTCGTTTCCTTTGGATTATCTGGCACCCTATCAAATTTGAACTTAGAACTATGTCGAGACAAGTCATGCTACAATTCCAGCTTCATTTTCTTTATGACAAAACGAGAAGACCGCCATGTCTTGCTGGCAAGAAATGGGATATGTTTTCACAAAATGTTGCATGAACTGCTTCAATTCATATTGATCCATAGAGATAAGAACCTTAAACAGATTTATAATGCTTCGATAGCTTGCTTTATTTCATTTATTTGAAAATTACTTTAAAGTTTATGATTCAGGGACCTGGATGGAACCACGCTTTGAAAACAGAAAGGAAACTAGCAACTTTGCGAATATTAAATTAACAAGTCTAGACCCTGAGATTTTGGTTTTGAGAACTGGATCTTGCCATCCAACTATATAGCTGTATTCTTCTAAAGGCCTTCTTGCTGCAGGAAATAGGTGAGGGCAAGCATATCTCTCTCGTCCTTCAATGCTTGGTATTCAGCTGCAACCAGAAGGTCAATTGTTAATTTCTTGTCTTCAAACTCGTAAAAGAAAAGATTAAAAGGAAAGATGAACAGATGATCAGTCTAGAATCTAGATGCTCCAGGAATGTCCACAATGCACCAATGGCTCAGATAAAGTTGCTAAATTCACCTTCTTTCCTTGCCTCTTCTTTCTCAAGAAATTCAATCTTCTGTTTGATTTCATCGTTTTCTTTTTGCAACATCGCACGTCGATGTTTATAGTAAGAAACCTGCGGAGCTAACTCCGCTATTTTGGCCTGCAATTGTCACCCAAATAGACAAAAGAGAGATCATAGAGAGTTTATAAAGCATTTGGAATAGAAGATCATTGAACTTTAAATCAGAAAAAGAAAAACATACTAGTAACATTGATAAAGGAATTAAACTAGCTACCTGCTCGGTCTCTATGTCTTTGTTGAGTTTTTCAATGTATTCCATCCTCCTCAGCCGCGATTTCTGAGCTGAAACTCTGTTCGCAAGCAATCTATAGGACAAATCAAAAAGTGTTACGTGAAAGATTAAGCTATATAAATTGGGTGTTTTGGTGCGTCAGTATTTATCGTTAAAAAATCCTGTCCAAATTAAATAAACAATTTCATAGTATGAGTATGTAGATAAGTCCACCGTTTCATCTTCTTCGGGTCCATGGTAGGTTCAAAGCTCCGACCCCATTTTTGAGTCTCTGTTACGAGAGACGACGAGCTTTGTCCAACCAGATAAGGCTTCCTCAGTATGACTAGGGAGTCACTTGCCGATCTTTTGTGCAACGAGATGGCCCTGCGGGGTTCAGTGGCCTGGAGGGAGGACGTCAGCTCCACAATGTCAAGGGAAGAAGGTGGGTTGCTGCCCTCGGGGCTGATCATCTGCTCAGGATTTGGAGAAGTTTGGTCCTTTGGAGGCATGGTGATGTTTCTTCAGCAACTATGCTACCTGCAAGCAAGGAAAAAGTTACAGTACATTTCTCAGTCAGGATATAAGCAAACAAAGCACAAGAAAGAAAGGAAAAGCCAGACAAAATCTGAAGGTAGCCAGCCATGCTGGGTTTCATGTCTACTCACTTAAAAGACCTTGAATTCCCAGGCTTGAATCTCTAGGGCTGCAATGACCATGGTTATATAGTACTTAATTTCTCTATATCTGGTAAGTCATTGATTGTAAACTCCTTTATAAGTAGAATATATACATGGTAAGTCTATCTATACCAAGCTGAAACAACTTGACAAAATAATAATGGTGAAATGGCTATTTCCTCTTCAATGCAGGTGTCTTTTGGTAAATAAAAACTCATTCATAAAGAAAGAAATTATTACTTACAGAGTAGATACATGCATGCTCCTAGAAGAAAAGAGATTCAAAATGTTTGAGTTCAATTCTTAAGAAGGATAAAAAATTGTTTAAGGTAAGTATGCGTTGTGAAAAACGCATGTCACGTGATGCTTCGGTGGACATACATGTGATAAATTTTCTCTATACGATAACTCCGAATTCACATTTCTTCTTCTTTTCTTATTACTTTGTTACGATAAATTTGAATGTTCGTGAATATTTACACTATATGCAATCTTCTTTCGGTTTCATTTCTAAAGGTAATATAACTAAGGGGAGGCTTTACTTTTTTTTTTTGTTTTGTTTGAAAGGCAATGATTTACATAATAATGTAAAAGCTCTTAGCACATAGACTTTCGATTTTGTTAATCCGTCTATTAAGAAGTTTATTTCTCTAAAAATACGAGAAAGGCTCCACTTTAAACCAAATGCGTCTTAAGAGGGTTTTATTGCGGTCCATAATTGGCCTTATTGCGGTTTGTATTTGAATCATGGATCAATCTTAGAGATCAATAGCATCAACATACATGATTACCCAATTGAGATCCATATATATATATATATATCACTACAACCTTCTATTCATAATTTGTAATGCAGTCGTTATTTATCATAATATTTCAACCATGTTTATTGCAATTTTCATTCCAATTGGAATACAAAATTGGCCCGATTGAATGTTCTTCTGGTACCAAATTACATACTAATTCTACAATGAAAAGAAACAAAACAAAGAGACAAAAAGAAAGTGAAACTATATATGGGAAAGACATGTCATAGATTAAATGGGCAGAACTCGAACTTGAGACCTTAAGGTATGAATTTTCAAGAAATAAAATATTTATTATTTTTGAAAAGCTAGAAATAAAATCTTTGTGCCTTATGAAATTGATTAAGTTATCTAATTGAGATGAGTTTTCTTTTTAATAACTAGTATAACCATTACCCAACTTCACTAAGATGTATGGGAAAATAATTAGTCGATGATGATTCCATTAATCAAAAATTATGCTAAACTCGAGATTCATTAACTCTTAATTATACAAATTTCCAAACTCAGGATGGTATATGATAAAGAAACTTAAATTTTGGATTGATATACGAATGTGCAGTACCAACCAGTTACATCAAATTCAAGTTCAAGTAAATATGAGCTCAATTTTAAGTTTTTCATTGAAATTAAAGTCAGTAAAATTATAGTTTAATTAACTTCATAAAATAGAAGTTTATAACAACAAAATCAATTTCACCAAGTACTGAAGAAAAATTAAACATCAAGACCATATGAACTTGCTAAGAAAACTACTTTGATATTTGCAAATCAAACCAATGAAATCAAATTAATCTCAAGTTTAAGCGGAGAATTATACATCTTTGAACTCAGCTTGCTCACAAAATAAGTCTCACTATTTAATAACTTTTTTTACTGTAGTAATTACTGTTTTTTTTTAAAAAAAAAGCAATGAAATTTTTATTAAGATAATGAAAAGAAATTTACATGCCTTAAAAAAAGGCCGAGAGAGAAGAAAGAGAGACCCTTTTAAAAGACCTTTACAAAAAACCAATGAATTAGTCATTTGTGTACAGAATTTCGATTTTTATCAATCTATCAATGAATGAGTTAATTTCTCTTAAAATGTACGTTTCAATTTTGATGTTTCATTCTAGGTAAAGTCTTTAGCAATAAGTTAAAGACTTTGGATGACATAGTGGCTTAATGCTAATAAAATCAACTTTCAAAAAAAAAAATTACGTTTTAAGTCAATTACATTAAATCAAATGCCTTGACTATTCACAATTAGTATATATATATATATATATATATATATATATATATATATATATATATATATATATATATATATATAAATGAGAGAAAATGACACTAAACCTTTAGAAGAAGGAAGAAGACAGCAATTAATACAAGGAAAACTCGAAGTACCTTCTTGAATTATTAACTAGTGTCCAATACATGAAAAATATCTACCAATGCAACCAAATCTCGTGGTGCCGTTTGGCATATTTTTTTTTGCATAGAATCTCTATTCCCTATCTCCACCATTCTGTAGCTGCCACCTCATGGCGGATTCTATCTTCACCCTGATGTGGCAGAAGGCAGGCCCTGGTCGCCTGCTCCATGAACCCAAACTCAAGCCCAAGGTTCCGTACAGATCCAAAGGTCTGACACACTGTACAGTTGGCTACACAGGTTGATTCATCATCAGCTTTGAAGTCTTTCCCGACTGGCCCTTGGACGGGATACCGGAGAATTTATATGGCGAAACTTGCTCGGACGGATAACATTCTTGCAGGTTAGGATTTCTGCGGGAGCGTTTTATGCAGAGGAAGAAGAGCAGAAAGGAAAGAAAGACAGTAAAAAGTAGGAGAAAAACAAGCATCATGATCTCACCATGCAAAGCGAAGTGTCTGTCACGAGAGAAGAGAAGATGATCGTCTTGCTGAGGATCGTCAGGCGCCATTGATAACAGAGGAGGAGGACTAGCAGCCATGTGGGAATTAATGGAGGAGTGTAGGTTTAGCTAAAAGGGGCCGGGTCTCAGAGGGTTTTTAAATAAGATAGAGGTTATAAGAGTATTTATGGAAGTCGTGACAACCGGTGTGTCATTGTTGAAACAGTGAAGAATGTTTGGTGCCATTGGGTGGTAACGTGGAAAGAGTGCCAATCGCCATTCTTTTATCAAGGAGCGTGAAGGCTGGGGGATGAGGCCCCAAGGGATGGCCTCCCCCTGTCCGTGCCCACGACTTTACTAACTTACCTATATAACTATGCTTGTTTTGTTTTTGGCCTCAGAAATCATGGTGTGGCACCATGGCTTGATCTCGAAAATATATAAAGCTATGCTTCCCAAAATTACTCCTAACTACTTAATATAATATAAATTAAAGGGTAGTTTTCTTTTCTTCGGATAGCCAATTATTGTGGGATAATTCTTAAAAAAAAAATAGCATTGGAATCGATTAAGTCTCGACCCTTTCTTCTTTTTATGGTGAAACATGTATATATGGTAATTATAATCAGAATCAAGCATTACATGTCATATAAAAAATCACTGAACAGACAAATCAATCAATAAGTCAATTAAGATGTTAAAGATCCAGTACCTCAATTTTACTATTAAAGCAAGGCTTTATTGGCTTTAGAATTACTTACTATGAAAGTTACTACAAATATGTGGAGATGTTAGGAGATTATAGACCTAGATGCTTCTATGAAACCCTGTAAACCTTGCAAATCATCTACACCTATAGTTTAGTTAGGAAAATGATGCCAAAAGTACAGCAAAAAAGAAGAATATTTTCCTTTTATAATTAATGATACATTAGGATAATGAAGATGAAATGAAGGATAAAAAAGGGGATTGTTGATAGGGACATGTGAAAGACATATGAAGAAACAGCCAAAATCTTGTTTGGTTTGATTAAGATAGGAGAGGAAGCCCGAACTAATTTACAAACGCTGAAATTAAAGGTACATCAGAAGAAAAATAGCCAAACATTGCCTAGCATACGGATGCGTGGTCCTTGGTGTGATTTTAAATGTCGATAATTGATACTAGATAAGCATCAGAGTAGTACATCTAGAGTTTATAAATTTTGATTAAGTCATGCAAGTCATGTTCATGTGACGAAATAGCAAAGATTTTTCAATTTCGAATAATTGAAAAATGACAATCTGTCCTCACAGCAATGACTTACTATTCACAACATAGGGTGCGCGTCCATGGCCCTTCCTAGAAACAGGCCTTGACAGGTCCACCTTGTATGACAACATTGGAGTCGGGTTGTGTGCTTAATTACCTTTTCCTTTCTTGGTTTATTGTAGTTTCACCGACCCCTTTTTTCCCCCCTGATATGATAAGAAATTAACTTATTCCAAGAGTATAATAAGTTGAACCAAAGCAATGCCACATAATTTCATTGTACATGATGATTAGGCAAGTCGTTTTAAACCTAGGACAACGACAGGTCCCGATGATAATCTGCATGTGGGCAAGGCTTGAAGAAGTAGAAAACAAAATAAGTACCACTCTATTCAGCAAACAAAATGATTAATATTTTCTTCTCACTAAAGAATCCCAATTTTCTTGGGACCTACTTCTACTTTTCCCTGATGGAAACTCAACTTTCTGATATTGGTTGCTGACCAGCTATAAACAAGAAAGATTTACATGGCAGAAGACATATCCCTCCTGTCGTTCCTGGCAATTATTTTCTAATTGGTAAGAGACATTTAGAATCTTAATTTGTTATCTGTCGGTGACAGGATAGATTACAATTATAGTAACAACCTCCTTTCTCTGTTTAAATGTGAACTATATATCAAGCTGGAGAATCAAAGCATGATTTTGTACAATAACATTGGTTTGCTGAAATATTATTGCCTAATCAAAGTAGATTTGGTATTCCGAGCAAGAAAAACAAGGCCTGATTTCAACATGAACCCATGTTTGATGAGCCGCATGAAGAATAAAACGTCCTCTCCTAGGGCAGAAGAATCTTCCTGGCCCTGTAAACATGATTTACACCCTTCTTTGTTCGCTGCACAAAATGCCCAACATGGCTGTCACACCCGTCAGCTCTTCTGTTTTATTTTTTTTTCCTGATTTTGACTTGTTGAAGGTTTAAGACCTGTAATCCATGGCTGGATTGACCCCTACACTAGCTTAGCATAGCATAGGTTTTGGATAGTTTCTCGGACTGTCTTTTTCCTGATTCTTTTGGCACATGGGCTGTCAATATGCGGGGAAGGCATCATCTTCTCTTCCTATTGGCTTTTTAGTCTAAGTTTAACAGAGTTTTCACTATATGAGGCAAGCCCATCTTTAATACGTCATTCCTTAAGTCCAAACTCGTCTAGTTTCAGACCCAAATAGGCCCAAAAGTAACTTTACCGGACAAGCATTGTATAGATGCTGCTGCAGCTGCAATTTGAACAAAATTCCGACTCCTTCGGAATTCCATTCTTATTCTATGTTCTGATGAATATGCTTTCAATAAGAACGAGAGAAATCGGATGTGCAAGCCACCTCGTAACTTTTATATCGTTTGATTTGATCAGTTATTTTCTTTCATTTTCTGTCAATATTCCTGGAAATTGCTTTTGCAGATTTTTTTGTTTAACCGAACTCGACATTCCCAAAAATTTTCAAACGTCAGTTCTACTAGTGGAGCTAGTGGAGCACATATCCGAATCATGATTATTCGAGTAACATGTTCAATCTTGCATGAACCGCTTGTCAAAATGACCACCTAATTCATAACTTGGAATCAAAGAGATGTGATTTTCCTCTAGTATGTTGAGATAAACCTATTCATGAGTTTTATTTACTTTCTGAACTATGTATTGGACATGTGTCCATTTTGCTTCGTTGTACTGATTTGATAAACCAAATGATAGTTTATTTGTGTAATGCATGTTTGGCTTAGTATCTGTCATACACCTGTCTGTACAAGTTTTAACCATGTATGTAAGATATAAATGCTTGTAGTTACTCATCGCTTAATGTAGAAGCTCGATATTAACAAAGGTTCTCTTCTCTTAACTTTGTTTAGTTTTTAGCATTACTGTTATATATCCTTTAATGCTTTGAATAGAACATATCATGGTATCAAAGCATACAACTGATCCTCGAGCCATCTAAAACTCTAAAAACCAATCTTAAAACCTTCATTTACACCTTTTAAAAATTAACTCTTCTTCAAACGATGTCAACTTCAACTGTTACTCAATAAATACCACCTATTTTTGAGGGTTCAAACTATTCTGTTTGAGCTGTTAAGATGAAATCATTTCTAAAAGGTGTTAACCTTTGGAATACTGTTGAGAAGGAGATTGAACTACTAGTACTGAAAGGGAATGCTTCACAGGCACAAGTGAAGCAATATGAAAAGGACATTGCAAAAAGATATAGGACTTTGTTTTTCCTACATTTAGCTGTATCTGATTCAGTTTTCAGTAGGATTATGGGGTGTGAGTTAGCAAAACAGGCTTGGAGCAAGCTTAAAGAAGAGTTTATGGGGTCTGCTAGAAGTAAACAGATGCCTTTACAAAACCTTAGCAGATCATATGAACTTCTGAGAATGAAAGAAAGTCAATTAGTGCATGAATTTGTTGATATAATGATAAAGTTGGTAAATCATATTTGACTTAATGAGAAAGACTTTTACCAATAAGAAAGTTGTGGAGAAGGTTATGATTAATTTACTAGAGAGGTTTGATGTTACAGTCACTTCTCTAAAACAGGTGAAGGACATCTCAAAACTCATAATCACTGATTTGGTGAGTGTTTTGGAAGCTGATGAATAGAGGAAAGCTGTAAAGAAAAATGAGAAGGTTGACCATGCTTTCTCTGTTCATGTGAAGGGAAAAACACATGCATATTCTTTTTTCAAAAGAATTCAAATGAAATTAAGGAGAAAAACAAAGCTGGAACACATATAGGAAAGTTTCATAATAAAAAAGACAAATTTTCAGCTTGTTCTTACTGTAAAAAGAGAAGTCATGCAAATTCTTATTGTTAGTATAGATTTGGGGTCAAATGTAATGCATGCAAGTAATTAGGACATATAGAAAGAGTTTGCAAGAACAAAGCTGATGCAACAGACGAGAAACCATAGACTTGAACACAGGTTGAGAAGGTTGATGTAGTAGAGGAAGTTTTATTCATGGTTACCACAAAGTCAAGCTCAAAGGATAAGAATCATTGGCTTCTTAACAGTGCATGTTCAAACCACATGACTCCTAAGGTTGAATTATTCATAGAAATTGATGCTAATCATCGTTCAATAATGAAAGTAGGAAATGGCTATATATTGCAGGCTACGGGGAACGACAAAATAGTTGTAAAAACTGCCTTAGGCACCAAGTATGTCTTCAATGTGCTTTTGGTTCTAGAAATATCTCCAAATCTTTTGAGTGTAGGTTAATTAGTTGATGGTGTAGAATTTTTTGAAGAATAAGAAATTTCAAGCTCACAAAGAACACATCTCACAAAACTAGAAAACAAAGGAAAATAAGAAGCATCAGGAACTAATTTGGGAAAAAACCAACCATCTATATTCTTGTATTCGTATATATAAGCATCAAGGTAACCGTGCCTTAAGATTCGACATTGGAGAAAACACCTTGTTGCACCACATAGTTGTGCACAAAAATCCAGACATTGGATCCTGTGCATTGCAACGACTCAGCCTAACGGCTACAAGAAAATAAAAGACTGAACATAAAACATGTTTTAATTGCCTTAACAAACTGAACAAAAAAAAAAAAACAACACAAGGACTGGCGTTTAAGCCACAACAAAAAACAGAAGAAAACAAAACAACATAACAACAAATGTTTCATTTAGTTATTACGTAAAGAACCAAAACGACATAGTATCCTTCATGCCTTCTTTCTTTTAGCCAGTAGTTGCTTCGCGCCCAAATTCATTATTCTTCAACTTTTACCAGCTGGAATTACTGAATCTTCAACACACCTCATTAATTCCAACTGAGTAAACTCCTAATTTGTCCCTTAGAAACTCAAAACGATTTACACTTAATCTCTTGGTGAAGACATCAGCCAATTGCTCCTTGGTAGGACAGTATTGAAGTTCTATTTTACCTTCCTTCACTGCATCTCTGAGTGAATGATATTTCACCCTGATATGCTTAGTACGATTGTGCTGTACTGGATTCTTAGCTATAGCCATAGCCGATTGATTGTCAACATAAACTAATGTTTTTTTGTTCTGAGAGAAACCTAATTCATTTAAAATCTTCCTTAACCATGGTGCTTGATTTGTTGCTAAAGCAGTTACAATGTACTCAGCTTCTGCAGATGATTGAGCTACCACATCTTGCTTCTTTGAGCTCCAGGAGAATACCCTACTGCCAAAAGAAAAACAGTAGCCATTTGTACTCTTCGAATCATCACAAGAACCTACCCAATCACTATTTGAGAAACCCTGAAGTTCACTGCTTTTAGTCTTCAAATACTTCACACTAAAATCTGCAGTCCCTCTTACATATCTAAGGATTCGTTTAGCAGCAATAAGATGAGTTGTTTTTGGATCTTGTAGATACTTGGACAAGAAACTCGTTGCATACATCAAATCTAGTTTGGTTGCAGCAAGATACAATAAGGATCCAATTATACTCCTGTATAGTTTTTCATCAGCATCTAGTGACTCATCTTGATTGCAAAACTTGCTTCCTGCAGCCAATGGAGTCCCAACAGCCTTACACTGATTCATCTGAAATTTCTTTAGTAAATCATGAGCATACTTTGCTTGATGAATCATGATGCAGCTTGAAGATTGAATAAATTCCATCCCAGGAAAATAGGACATTTGTCCTAAGTCAATCATTTCAAAGACTTTCAACATCTAAGACTTGAATTCAGCTAAACATTCAGACTCAAGACCTGTCACCAGCAAGTCATCAACATACAAAGCAACTATAAGCTCAGCAAACTCATTTACCTTTGTTATATAAAGAGTTGCTTCAGTATTGCTCCTGTTAAACCCTTGATCCAGTAAATGTGCATCCATCCTCTCATACTAAGCCTTGACGCTTGCTTAAGACCATACAGGGCCTTCATCAATTTGCAGACTTTGTTTTCAGATCCTTTTTCCACATAACCCTCTAGTTGCTCTACATAAATGTCTTCCTTCAAGTAGCCATTTAGAAAGGTAGACTTTATGTCTAATTGATAAATTTTCCATCCTTCTCTTACAAACAAGGCTACCAGCAACCTGATTATATCATGCCTAGCCACTAGAGCAAATGTCTCCAAATAGTCTATCCCATAAATCTGTGCAAAGCCCTTCACAACTAGTCTGGCCTTGTATTTGTTAACAAATCCATATGGATTTAAGTTTGTTCTAAATATCCATTTCACACCAATAACATTATGATCTTTAGGTCTATCTACCAGCACCCAAGTCTTATTCTTCTTAATCATGTTGAATTCAGCATCCATAGCACATTTCCAGTTACTGTCAACACTAGCTTCCATGTAGTTGACTGGTTCTGTCATGGCTAAATTGCATATGAGGTTGTTGTTCATGAGTTTCATCTTCATTCTTCAAGCCTTAAACAGTAGCATTTCTTTAATTCCAAAAATACCCTTCTTCAAAATTAACATCTCTGCTGATAAATATCTTCCTAGACTCGAGATTATAGAGTCTGTAGCCCTTTGTCACTTCACTGTACCCAATCATCACAACCACAAGTGCTTTGGCATCAAACTTAGCTCTCTTTTCATCTGGAACTTTGGCATAACACACACAACCAAATATCTTAAAGTGTGACATTGATGGTTTGTATCCAAACCACATTTCATATGGAGTTTTATCACCTAATACCCTAGTATATGACCTGTTCAACAAGTAATTAGCAGTATTAACTGCCTCAGCCCGAAATTCCTTAGGCAAACTCCCCTGATACAGCAAACATCTGCCCATCTCTGCAAGTGTTCTGTTCTTTCTTTCAGTTTTCTCATTCTGTTGTGGATTATAGGTGACAGTAAGTTGATGTTGCACTCCACACTTTGACAGCAAATCCTCAAACTTTTCTGATGTATACCCCCTGTCATTATCACTTCTTAATGACTTAAGTTTCATACCAGAATAATTCTCTGTAGATGCCTTGAATATCTTGAAATACTTCAAAGCTTTAGATTTTAACTTCATAAAGTATATCCAATAATAGCTTGTGAAGTCATCAATGAATACAATATAGTATTTACTTCTACTTAATGATGGAGTCTTCATAGGTCCATATATGTCAGTGTGGACTATCTCCAACTTTTGAGTAGTCTTCCTTTGACTTACCTTAGGAAATGGTTTCCTAACCTGCTTACCTAGCTGACAGGTTTCACACAGTTTCTCAAGTTTCACAATCAAAGGTAGGCCTTTCACAACTTTGCTAGAATGCATAGGTGATAGTGAACCATAATTCACATGCCCAAAACGTTTATGCCAAAGATCTGAAATATCATACTCACTATACAAAGCTACTTGATCAGTATTGGCCAAATTTAAGGGATAACAGTTATTATGCATCTCTACTGTGAACATTTCAAAACTCGATGGATCAAACACAGTACACTGTCTACCTCTAAACAGCAAAGCATACTTGTTTTCAGCTAATTGTCCCACACTAAGTAAATTTTGACTTGCTTCAGGAACATAATGCACACTAGCTATGTGTTTAACTCCTAATGTAGTATTCACAGACACAGTTCCAATTGCAGCAATTTTCAAGAATTCACCATTTCTAATTTTAACCCTAGAATTGAAACTAGTATCCAAATTAAAAAATAGGGATTTGTTACTTGTAAGATGGTGTGAACAGGTACTATCTAACAGCCAGATGTTTGACTTCTCAGAATGTCCTCTCATCTGAGTCACAAACAATATTTTTTCTGCTTCATCAACTTGCTCTACCACATCTGCTTGATCAGAATCTTCAATTTTCTTTGATTTACACATATTCTCAACATGACCCATTTGATGACAGGCTCTGCACTTAACATTGGGTCGATACCAATAAAACTTGGCAGTATGATTCCTCTTCTTGCAATTAGGATAAGGAGGATATTTGTCCACAGTTTTACCCTTCTTCCCTTCATCAGTCTTACTTCCTTTTCCATCATTCTTCTTAGAACTGCTTCTTTTGTTCTTCAATCCCTTTATCTTAGCCACTAAAGCATTTTCAACCAGGTTATCTCCCCTCAAAGCTCTCATCTTCTCTTAAGCTAGCAAGGCACTGATGAGCTCAGTAATGGAGATCCTAATTAGGTCTTTTGAGTCCTCTAAAGAGGAGATCTTAGCTTCAAACCTTTCAGGGATGCTAACTAATATTTTATTGACTATCTGTTTGTCACTTACCTCTTCCCTAAGTTGCTTGAGCTGATTCACAAGCCTGAGCAGCTTGTCAATATAGTCTTGAATACCTTCATCATCCTTCATCTTCAGCAATTCAAATTTTTTGGATAGATTCAACACCTGCATAGACCTTGTCCGATCACTGCCTTGATATTCCTCCCTTATGCTATCTCAAACTTGCTTTGAATCCTCATAGTTCATGATCTTAGCAAATATGGATTCTGACACTACAGTTTGAAGATAATTGAGAGCTTTATACCGCTTGACAACTTCCTCACTATGCTGCTTAATCTGAGTAATAGTAGGGTTGGCATGCCTCTGCACAGGGATCTCACTTGTCTCAACAGCATCCCATACATCAAATGCCTTTAAATAAGTGTGCATTTTAACTGCCTAGAACGGGTAGTTTTCACCTAAAAAAATTGGAGGAGAAGCTGCATTGAAACCAGATGTGGCCATCTTAATCACTTACTAAATCACTAAAAAATAAGAAACAATTCATAGGCTCCTTAAGAAACCAGCTCTGATACCATGTAGAATTTTTTGAAGAATAAGAAATTTCAAGGTCACAAAGAACACAGCTCACAAAACCAGAAAACAGAGGAAAATAAGAAGCATTAGGAAGTAATTTGGGAAAAAACCAACCATTTATGTTCCTGTATTCGTATATATAAGCATCAAGGTAACCGTGCCTTAAGATTCGACATTAGAGAAAACACCTTACTGCACCACATAACTGTGCACAGAAATCTAGACATTGGATCCTGTGCATTACAACGACTCAGCCTAACGGCTATAATAAAATAAAAGACTGAACATAAAACGTGTTTTAATTGCCTCAACAGACTGAACAAAAAAAAATGACACAAGGACTGACGTTTAAGCCACAACAAAAAACAGAAGAAAACAAAATGACATAACAACAAACGTTTCATTTAATTATTAAGTAAAGAACCAAAACGACATAGTATCCTTCCTGCCTTCTTTCTTTCAGCCAGTAGCTGGTTTGCGCCCAAATTCATTCTTCTTCAACTTTTACCAACTGAAATTACTGAATCTTCAACAGATGGTGATTATGTGTTATTATTTAAAAATCATGCACGCATAATTTATGAGCCTATAGGTGAGTACTTGATGTGAGTTTCCATGATTCTTGTGAAATGGAGTAATGTATGCTTGTTGTAATAACATCATCATCATAACAGACATCCTTGTGGCACAAAAAGGCTTGGTCATTGCAATTATAAGTCATTATCGCAAGCTAGTGCCTCAAGTTTATTGCTTGATCTTCCAAAATTACATCAACATGGTCTTGTGTGCAGTTCATGTCCACCTGGTAAACTGACTAGAAAGCCTTTTCCTAAATTGAACTTCAACAAAACAATCAACAGGTTAGACTTAGTTTATTATGATGTTGCTAGTCCTATGAGTGAGTCGTCATTAAGTGGAAGCAGATACTTTGTCATTTTTATTGATGACATGTCAAGAATGACTTAGATTTATTTTATGGAGCACAAATTAAAAATGTTTTCCATATTTTATAAGTTTAAAGCCAAAGTTTCCTAAAATGAATCTAGCAGAAAAATAAAGACATTGATGTTAGATAATAGTGGAGAGTATACTTCATTAGATTTCCAAAGTTTCCTAAAAAAAAAAGGTATTCATCATCATTTGACTACTTTATATTGCCTTGAACCAAATGGGGTTAGTGAAAGAAAGATTAGAACAATTGTTGAGATGTTAAGATGTCTGTTATTTGAGAAAAGTCTTCCAAAATCTTTCTAGGCTGAAGAAGCAAGTTCCTCTGTCCATTTGTGAAACATTTTGGTGACTCAAACTATCAACAATAAAACTCCTTATGAAGCCTAGCACAATGTCAGACCTTCTGTTGATCATTTAAGGATTTTTGGGTGCTTTTGCTATCAACATGTGCTAGATAAGCTTAGAGACAAGTTGCAACCAAAGGCAAAGATTGGAATCTTCATTGGCTATAGTCAACAATCCAAGGCTTATAGAATTTATCAAGTTGCTACAGGTAGGGTCTTTGTTAGCATAAATGTATCATTTGATGAAGGAGATTACTAGAATTGGGAGCTTAAACAAGTCCAGTATACAAGAATTCCAAATGGTAATGTTTATTTTCATCCTGTCAACAATGATGACATGCTTGATAGTGAACAGTCATTAGATGAACCTTTTATGAGAGGCACTCGATCATTATCTGACATATATGGGAGTTGTCATATGACTTTAATTGAACTAACTACACTTGAAGAGGTATTCAAATCTTTTGAGTGGATTAAAGCCATAAGGAAGAGCTTAACATGATAACTCTTAACAAGACTTAGAGCTTAGTTGACAGGCCTAAACATCGTCATGTCCTTGGAATGAAGTGGGTATTCAGGAAGAAACTCTGATGGTATATTGAACAAGCATAAAGCTAGGCTGGTAGTTAAAGGTTTTCCTCAATTACTTGATGTAGACTACCATGAGACTTTTGCACCAATTGCAAGAATGGATACCATTCGATCACCAATAGCTGTATCAGTTATGTTCAAATGGCAGATATATCATTTGGACATCCAATTTGCCTTCTTGAATGATGACCTACAAGAGGAAATTTATGTTAAGCAGTCTAATGGCTTTGAAGTTGAGTCCAATAGAGGCAAAGTATATATGCTTCATAAACTCTTTATGGTTTAAAGCAAGCATCATGTGCTTGGTATTGTAAAATTGATGAATACTTAAGTCAAAGGTTTCAAAAAAGCTACAATGAAGCAACTCTGTATGTGCAGAAGACAGGTGACCAAAATCCATTAATCATCTTATTATATGTTCATGATATGTTGGTTGCAGGAGGAGATGTAGAAAGAATTTCAAAGTTCAAATAAAAAATGCAAAGCAGATTCAAAATGACTGATCTTGGATAGATGAGTTACTTTTTGGGATTACAAATTTCACAATGTAGTAGAGGAATCTATGTAACTCAGACAAATTACATTATAAAAGTGTTGAACAAGTTCAGTATGAATAGTTGCAAGTCTACTGAAACTCTTCTTGTTACCAATGAGAAGCTATCAATTGATAAAGGTTCAAAACTTGAGGATCCTTCTATGTTCAGAAGCTTGATAAGATCACTTATTTATATCTATGCATCAAGACTTGAATTGGTCTTTGTTGTGAGTTAATTATCAAGGTTTATGCAGGTTCCAACCTCTGAGCATTTCACAATTGCGAAAAAAGTTCTTAGATACTTGAAGGGACATCTGACTTTGGCCTTTATTTCACACATTTTAATGCAAGCTCTATTGAAGTGATTGGCTTCTCTGACAGTGATTGGTGTGGATGCATTGATGATAATAGAAGTACTTCAAGCTATGTATTTTCCCTTGGAAATGGATCATTCTGCTAGAACTCAAATAAGCAAGAAACCACAGCCTAATCCTCTACAGAAGCAAAGTACATTATAGTAGTAGTAGTAGTTACAAATTAAGCCATTTGGGTGAGAAAAGTCTTATCTAATCTTGGTTTTCTTCATATTCCTCCAACTTAACTATATGTGGACAATAAATCCATGGTAGTATAGGATTCACTAATTTATATGATTCTCCGTCGAGATATTATATAATTACCTAACTCAATTTACCCCTTATATATCGATAGAGAACTAAATCAAGCCAAGTACCTTCAGCCTAAGTCCTGGTTATTGACTATGTATGGTTAATAAGTGTATGTCTATCCTATCAATTTATCACCCACTCAACTCTTGAAATGAATGAACACACATTATCCAATTCTAGGTTTATTTAGATTGTTTTTGTCAAGTATCATCTAAACACTGAATCTCATCTTGTTGGTAATCAATCAACAAGAGAGGAAATAAATATAGAATTGAATAAACATAGATAAATTTAAAAAGAGTATTTAACAAGAACCCAAACATCCAATCTACATATTAGTGTAGACACCTAAAAAATGAATAAAAAATTAATTAAAAAAATTAAATTGTAATAAAATAAAATATATAATAAAATAATTAAAAAAAAAAAGAGATAAGGAATGGCTGGGCGTACACCCAGCCATCCCTTCCCCAACCACCATGCATGATGGGGCTCTGGCCACCAACTCTTTGGTGCCAGAACCCCATTGCCGGGTTGTCTAAATTTTTGGACAACTCAGCTGTTAAGGACACCACCTGCAAAACCAAAAAGGGGGGAGGAGATCAAAAATCCAAAAAAAATCCTAAATCTACCAGCAAGCTACCTAGCCACAAACAAAAAATTAAAAAAAACAACAATAAAAAAAAGCATAAAAAACAGATATACAAAAAAAATGAGAGAGGGCAGGGGGTTAGGATTTGAATTCGGTTTGGTTTGAGTGAGGGAGATTGGTGAGCTTTGAGGGAAGGGTTAGATCTTCGGAGTTCTGGCTAAATGAGAGTGGAAGCTAAAGCTTTTCGGGGTCGGTATACCAGCCATCGACAAGGGAAAGGGTAAACCCGATTGGGTCACCGTCGACCGAGGCAGGGAGTGCCAGATCCGTCGATCGGAAGGGAAGAAGGCTTCGAGGGAGAGAGGCTGAAGTCTCACCGGTCTAGGTGAGGAAAACGGTGGAAGCGCCTGCCATAAGAGAAAGAGAGAGAGGGGAAAAATTTTAAAGAGAAGGCAGAGAGGTCGGTGGCTAGAGAGAGAAAAGAAGGCAGAAAAATGAGAGGAGAAGAGAAAAAGAAAGCTTAAATACTTAGGTTTAAGGTCTCCAAAATGACGCCATTTTGGAGGAGCACAAGCTGCTAAACAAACACTCCAAACGGTGCGTTTTGGGCTCAGTTTAGTGGACCTAGGAAGTTAGATCCAGTGCAGCAGACTCGGGCTTTTTGTGGGTCTCCGAATTGGGCCAATCGCAACCCAACAAGGTATAACTCTTTTCTTTTTTTTGCTTGGGCTTGTTTTAGTTAGTGTTGGGTCTAGCCCACTTTAATTAAAATGCATTTATTTATTTTTTCTAGGAAAGAAATATATATATAATATGAATGCTTATATTTAATATTAAAAAATCAAAAAATAATAATGATAGTAATAATAAAAAATAAGAGTAAAGATGCATAGTTTAGAGAAATATATATATATATATATATATATAAAATAAGAAAATTCATAATAGATTTAGTTTGTTTTTTTAAAATAGATATAGTAATAATGATAAGTAAATGAGAAGAAATAAAATAATAAAATAATAAAATAATAATAATAATAAAAATAATAAAAAAATGAATGAAATGATTATTTAAAAAATTTCATCCATGAGAGGTAAAGAGTTGCCTCTTCTAAGTGGATTTTTTTTTAATGCAAAGTTCAAAACGAATTTTCACCGAAGCGTCGGGATAAATCCGAACTCCAAATTTCAATACCCATCAACTCAAATAATCGTTGCTAAAATAATAATATATATTAAGAAAAGTAAATCTACACAATATCACATTTAAATCTAGGTTAGTGTAGTTAGTTAATTAGCAAATAAATATCATTAAATAAAATTAAGTTAACCATTAATTTAATTAATTGTTTATTTGATTAAAAAAGGAAAATAATACATAAGATGAAATATTAATTCACTATGCTAGTTAAAGAATATAGATTTAAATGGGAAACTCTAAAAAATAATAATAAATAATTAAGTAACACTAAGTATATAAACAAGGTGATAAATATTTAAATACATAGTTGGGTGAATTATGAATCACCTAAGTCAATAAATGCGTACATATAGACATCAACATTTTATCCTGTCATAGCACGCCACATTTATTTTGCAAATGGTGCGAGAATTCCGATGATGAGATTTCCCCGAAGAGCTTGTAGAGACGAGTTCTTCCGGGGATATCTCTAGGTGAGGAGAATTTCGAGACTTCACCAAAGCGTTGGGATGGTTTTCGAATAATTTTTCAAAAAAAGATTACCGACCCCATTATTTAAAATAAACGAGTCATGACATCATTTAACGCTTGCATCACATGCATACGTAAAACCAAATAAAAGACTCAGGCAGTCAATTTAATAAAAATTTAGTTAATAAGTAGGGATTAAATCAAAAATAGGCTATAATAGGATAACTTAAGAATAAATGGTACCGTTTATGGAACGGGCGCCACGGAGGTGCTAACCTTTCTCCGTGCGTAACCATACTCCCGAACTCATATATAAAAAAGACGTGGATCAGTTCTCGTTCTTTCGACGGATCTAAAATTAATTTAGGACTTCGTCGATTAGAATCGGATTAATAGGTAACCAATCACACCTAGATAAAAAAAAAAGATTGGTGGTGACTCCTAAACCATTTAACTTTCGCCCGCATATGATGGTCGGGTTCTCGGACCCGCACGTTACGACAATTAGTATCCTCCATGATCCTAGATAGAAAAATTTAGCTCAGCATATTTATAGTAAAATCTAATATTTTCAAAAAATCATTCATTTCTACAATAGAACATAGAAGGAGAAAAATAAAACTAGTGAGGGAAAAATGAGCTGATGCAGATGATTAAAGCCTCCCCAAAAATCCTTGATTCCTTTTTTTCCTTTTTGTAGAAATCCTTTTTTTTTTTCTCTCTGAAAGTTACTGCAAAATCTCCCCCAATTTAGCCCTAAAAGACTTCTTTTATACCCTAATCTTAGCCACCGATGGAAAGATTGGATGATCAGGATTTATTGAGTCCATGCTGGCGCTGCGGCCCCAAGTAATTGGTACTGCAGTGCCAAACGCTGATGTGGTTGTCTGCTTCTTGTTTGGCGCTGTGGCTAAAATGGAATCTCACTGTGACACCAAACCCTTTGTTTTGGGCACTTAATATTGCTGAAATTGGCGCTGCGGCCAGAATGGAATCTCGCCGTAGCGCCAAACTCTCTGTTTTGGGACTTACATTGCTGCTGAATTTGGAGCTGCAGCCAAAATGAAAACTCGCCGCGGCCCCAAACTCTCTATTTTGGGACTTGACATTGCTGCTGAATTTGGCGCTGCAGCCAAAATGAAAACTCGCCGCGGCTCCAAACATGCTTTGTTGCTTTGTGTAGTCTGCAGCAATCCTTCGGCTTCTAATGCGATTTTGACCATGCTCTAATCAGAATTAGGCAAAGTGATAAACATAAAAGTTGTAACCCTTCCTTTTGGCTTTCTAGTGATCCAAAAACCACGACGATCAAGCATATGTAACTCAGTTTATGCTCAGAAAACCGCAGCATGTTCATCCCACAATATGCATCAATCCAACCTTTGCACAATTCACTGCAACTAAATCAATAACAACTACAATTAAACATTTTAACACATAAATGAACTAAACTAACTAACATTTAATCTACTCGACAAGCTTTTATTTCATTAAAGAAAAAGCAATTAAAACAATTTAAACAACACCTAAAACTCAAGAACTTAACCCTTTAAACACCTGAAATATAGCAAGATAACTCTATGAAGTAGAGTTATCACTTAGTACTTGTCATACACCTGTCTGTACAAGTGTTAACCATGTATGTAAGATATAAATGATTGTATTTACTCATCACTTAATGTATAAGCTCAATATTAACAAAGTTTCTCTTCTCTTAACTGTGTTTAGTTCTTAGCATTACTGTTATATATCCGTTAATGCTTTGAACAGAACATATCACAGTATAGTTCTGTATATATGTTGCAGAGCTTGTAAACATGGCTCGTATTCCTCCATCTATGAGCATAGAAACTGAGATGGAATGCGGAAGAAAGGAGGTTGTAGGCAGCCAGACGCTCCAAAGGATTGCAGAACAGCTTCAATGTTACAAAACACCTAGTCTGATTGAAGAATTGGAAAACGTTACCGGTCGTAATATGGGCTCAAAATTTGGGATCATGGATCATGTAGAAGGTGAAAATGGGCTGTTTACTCATGCAAACTGGAGGAAGAGGAGAGCAGCTGTCCTGATATGCCTCTTTGAGGGCAAGCAAGGCGAGCTACGCGTTATTCTCACCAAGAGATCGATGAAGTTATCATCACACCCAGGTAACATGGACAAATGTTATTTGTTTCTTAATTGAACGTGTAGGTATAATTGTTATATCATGTTTGAAGGATAAAAAATTATGAATTCCTCTGATAGAGAAAGAACATAGTTCATAGACACATGACAAAAATTTGTGGATGCTTAAGTATTTTTCTTCGAAGGAAATAGGAGATGTAGCATTGCCAGGTGGAAAGATGGAGGAAGGAGATGATGATGACTCTGCTACTGCATTAAGAGAAGCTATGGAAGAGATTGGCTTGGACTCATATTTGGTTCAAGTAGTTGCCAAGTTAGAGCCCTTCATCTCCCAGGTATTTGTGAAATTCACAATTTTTATTAGGCTTTTTCTGTTAGATATAAGTCTCAAATTCTAAATCTAAAACGTCATGCAGAACCAACTGAGGGTTGTTCCTGTGGTAGGCCTACTTGCCAAGATAGAAGACTTCAGTCCTGTGCTTAACTGTGATGAGGTTGATGCTGTTTTTGATGTCCCGCTGGAAATGTTTCTCAAGGTCTCGAATTTTTGGTCAATTAAGTTGAAAATATATAGGAAACATTCCTGTGGATTTATACATCCACAATCACACACATTTGCTTTGTCAATGGAAACAATTAATGTGAAAAAAGGTCATCAAATCTCCTTGTTCTAGAGAAAAGGAGGTGAACTAGAACAAAAGAATGGCAGCAAAAACATTACTACTTTCTAAAAGACCATTCTTTAGATTCAGGGTGGCAATTCTGGTAAACAGGGAGGTCTTGGGGATTTAGAGACGGTAACTGTATCAACTAACTACCTGACAGGTGCTAAATTAACTGGATGAATCACTTTCATATCATTGCAATCCTTACCATTGACAAAGACATTCAGGATTCCGCAACTAACTTCATTCTGCTATTCTGCAGGTAGATAATCATAGATGTGAAGAAAGGGCATGGAAAAGTTGGAAGTATGTTTTCCATTGTTTCGACTGCGAAACAGAGCAAGGAGCTTTTACAATCTGTGGTTTGACGGCAAGCATTCTTATTAGAGCAGCCTCTGTTGTCTACCAGCAGATTCCATGTTTCTCTAGCAATCTCCCTGACTTTCAACAGCTGCAAAGGGCTTTGAGTAATGCAGCATAATATACTTTGTACTTCGGTCGGTTCAAAACTGCGTAAGCATGAGGCAACCAGTAACCAAAACTCGATGTCTTGATGTTTCCATAGCTGTGAATCAATATACTAGGCTAATTTTATTGAATAACATAAATTCTATACCAGAAAGCAATTCTGCCACGGCATCTCAGAAACTGCTTACAGTCTTCAGCCATTTGTTGTTCTCAAACTTTGAGAGTGAAAGATGACATGAGCTGGTTATCAAATATAAATGGTTGCGTAACTTGCCAAGTAATCATTCTTTCTTGTTTTTCTTTAGAATGACACCAAAGACCATCTGACTTGCATTGGAAATGACACTGAAGCTTCAATCGAACGAGCTTGGTCTTTCTGCAACAGGCAATTTGTTAAATAGCAGATGGGATTTGCCAAATTTTCATGTGCAAAATGCTACTTTGCTCATCAGTTCCTTTAGCTTTTCTAGCATCTCTTTCACCCATCCAATTTGAACGCAGCTTTGCGATACTATGCCCACCTATTTTCCTTTCCTTGATTAGATTGCAGTTGCATCATTTCAGGTTTAAAGATTCCAAGAATCCTCATGTCAAACTATCATATGTTCCCATTGTGCTAGGTATCACATGCATTGACCGACCAAGGTTAGCAAGTTCGCTACGAATTCACGGGGAGCACATGTGGGTCTAACAAGGAAGACCCTTCTCCCAAATCAATATTTTCAACTTTGGACAAAGTCTGATGTTTAGTCCTGTCAATGAATATAGCAAAATGATAATAATGATAATAAATAAAAGAAAAAACCATTCATTCTTGACACGAACCTTCCAAAGAATTTACCAAAAAGAAATAACAAGTACTTATATTTAAATAAGTAAACGAATGTTACTTCACAATCAATTTCCACTTTCTATTCACAGCCCACCCAACATCTATAAACACTTAAGTGGTTGAACTTTAACAAAGATATTGCCTCAGCTGGTGTATGCTTCTGGGTCAACTCTGCACGGCTCACGCTAAGTTTTATCCATGGCTGTCGAGCAGCTAGCCTACACAGCACACGAGATCGCCCCGGCAGTGCCCCCATGGCTAAACAAAGGAGACAATGCGTGGCAAATGATAGCATCGACTCTGGTGGGGATTCAGAGCATGCCTGGACTTGTAATCCTCTATGCGAGTATTGTCAAGAAGAAATGGGCCGTCAACTCAGCCTTCATGGCACTTTATGCCTTTGCTGCAGTCCTCATTTGCTGGGTCCTTTTATGCTACCGCATGGCCTTTGGTGACGAACTCCTCCCTTTCTGGGGCAAGGGTGCACCGGCTCTAGGCCAAAAGTACCTTGTTGACCGAGCCAAGATCCCTGAGAGTAAGCACAGGATCACCAACGGTAACTATGAGATCACTGAGCCTTTTTATCCCATGGCGACACTTGTGTATTTCCAATTCACTTTTGCTGCTATTACTCTTATTTTGCTCGCTGGTTCTGTTCTTGGTCGCATGAACATCAAGGCCTGGATGGCTTTTGTGCCTCTGTGGCTTATATTTTCCTATACTGTTGTTGCTTTTAGTCTCTGGGGTGGAGGCTTTCTCTATCGCTGGGGTGTCATCGATTACTCAGGCGGATACGTTATTCACCTCGCCTCAGGGATCGCCGGTCTCACCGCCGCATACTGGGTAACAGAAATCACAGTTTTATTTCTATCAAATTTCTCAAGTTTGATGATATCGTTTATTCCTGTATTGTTACAATTACTATACAATATGACACAGGTTGGACCAAGGATAAAGAGCGACAGAGAAAGGTTTCCTCCGAACAATGTTTTGCTAATGCTTGCGGGTGCAGGGTTGCTGTGGATGGGATGGTCAGGGTTCAACGGAGGAGCGCCATATGCTGCAAACATTGACTCTTCTATAGCAGTACTCAACACAAACGTTGCTGCAGCAACGAGCCTTCTTGTCTGGACATCTCTTGATGTTGTGTTCTTTGGGAAGCCTTCCGTAATTGGAGCTGTTCAGGGAATGATGACAGGACTTGCTTGCATCACGCCAGGAGCAGGTTCGCAATTTTATAAAATTATTTGGAGAATTATAGGGCAATTTTGCAGCAATCGATCCGATTCAAAACTTTAAGAAAACTGTTGGTTTTTTGTTCCAGGTTTGGTGCAATCGTGGGCTGCTATAGTGATGGGAATGCTTTCCGGCAGTATTCCATGGGTATCCATGATGATCCTTCACAAGAGATGCAGTTTGCTACAAAAGGTAGGTGTGACCGTACGACTTTGTCCCCATTTTTTGTTTCTTCTGTTTCCGTAAATGCGTTGGCTTCCCATCCCAGATTTCAGGCTTGACTAACTCCGTTGGCTTAGTTTGATTTTTCCCATCAATTTTTCTACATTGAATCTGTACAAAATTTGAACCCCCAAAAAGCACAAGGTCTAGAAAGATTATGTAGGTTGTTTTAAGAGCACTAGTGAGAAAGTCGTCCAAAGTCAATGAATTCAGGACTCTCACGGTTCACCATTTGCGGCCAGGACCACACATCATAAATCCTAGAGGCCCGAAGATTGAATTCTAAAACTTTCATCTTCTCAACTTGCAACCTGCATCCTAGCTCTTGCTTCATTGAATGGTTTTCAGATCCTGAGATTGATGGTCTGAAATTTTATTTTCTTTTCCCTGGGAAAGTTCTTTTGGACACAGCTTCTTTCCTAGAAATTATGTATACAAGTTAATAAAATGACTTCTGTAACGAGTTTCACCACATGCAGAATGCCAGCTCAAGCACTAGTTTGATGCTTGTCTTTTCGGCTTTTCTCCTTGCTTAAAGTCATGGTTTATCCAAAAAGAAATGATAAGGTTCGCCCCCACCTTTGGAAAATTAACCCCAGGTCACTTTCAATGATGGAAGCATAGCATTTTCAATCATGTTTCTAATCTTTGTTCTCCAATTGCCAAGAGCCTGAGAATTTTGACCATTACTTACCCATTATAAAAAGAAGCCCATAAACAACAATATAGACACGATCCCATTGGGTTTTCTGGCATGTGAGATTTGATCTTTTACATTGTCTGCTCCACACGTTGGATGTCAAGTATTCAACTCTAGAATTGTTAAAAAAAGAAACTGAGTCAAAAACTTGGATTGCCACTGCAATTTCGTCCATGTATAGACATAAGCATTGATTGAATTCTAGTTGGAGGATTAATTAATTTCGTACCACGGGGTTGAAGCCATCAAAGTTTATAAATTTTAACTTGACCATTTTGTGCTTTGATGTGACCACAGATAGATGACACACTTGGTGTTTTTCACACCCACGCGGTGGCCGGTCTGTTGGGCGGCCTCCTCACCGGGCTGCTGGCAGAGCCAGACCTCTGCAAGCTCATACTGCCGACCGACACAAGGGGTGCGTTTTACGGTGAAAACGGAGGTGTGCAATTCTTGAAGCAAATAGTAGCAGCCTTGTTTGTCATTGGTTGGAACGTAGCGTCCACGACCATAATTCTTCTAGTAATAAGGCTGTTTATACCATTGAGGATGCCCGATAACCAGCTCGAGATTGGAGACGACGCCGTCCACGGGGAAGAAGCATATGCCCTTTGGGGTGATGGAGAGAAATACGACCCGACAAGGCACGGTTGGCACACGTCTTCACACTCAGAGGTGACAGCACCATCACCTTATGTGAATGGTGCAAGAGGAGTAACCATCAACCTGTAGCTGCTGCAAACTTTGACACATAAATATAGAAAATATTTTGCTGTAAATATGATTTTTCCTGTGTGAGATTGCGTGGTGGGGAGGTAATATATACATATCAGAAAGTAGAGATCCTCAGCTCCTGGCAACTTCAATTTTGAGAATGGACACCCTTATGGTCTGCTTGTATTAGCGTACCCTGCAAAAGCGGATTGTTTCTGTTTTAATCTCAACAACGTTCTTTTCCTCTTTCTTTGTTTAATTAATTGAGAAAAGATTGCCACTAGCATGAAACATTGCCTGTCTTTGACCGCGGAATTGAAAGGAAACAAGTATACTGGCCAACCCAGTGCCCCTTTCCTCCGGGAAAATATCTATCCTCACAGGCTGACACCTTTTCTCAAAAGCAAATGATTTTGGATGTATGATTGCACCACCAATCACACAATGAATGATGAGAAAAAGATGGGATAATTGTCTTAATTAGAACAGCCGGTAATTATGGCTTTGTTGGAAAGACTTTAGCGACCCAAGGTCAAGCCCTGTCTGCTCAAACCATATTTTGGCCCCTCGGTACTTTTCCTCAAATTTCCCGTGCTTTTCTTGAACCTCATTCGTTCATTCATATTAGCCTACGGAAGTTGTTCAACCAAAAGGACATGAGAAAATGTTCCATTCTCGAGTGAAAGACTAGCTATTTTTTTTTTATAATTGAAAGAAGAAAAATTCAAACTCTACTCTTTTAAGCGAAAAAATTATACACTAATCAATAAACCAACTGTTTAAGTACTAGTGAAATACTTGTTAAGGTTGACCAGCTTTCTTGCAGGATTAAAATCTGCATTCGTATTCTTCCCAAATTAAAACAACACTTCCTTCTGGCCATTAATAGCAAGTCCTTCTCAAGACACAACTTGCTTGTAGTTGTCTCATGACCAGGGAACTGCAAAAGGTTCCATTCAAAACCGTTGCAAACTCAACATCAACATTTATAAACCTTGTTAAGTGTGACAAATTCAGATCCCACCTTACTAAAGATCTAGGAAGTATATCTGTCTAATGATAAAACTTGTTTGTAAAATGTGTAAGATCGAGCTCCACGAGCATACACGACAAGAATAAAGCAGAGAAGCAAGAGTTGAGTTCAGAAACCTGCTTAAGTGACCATGTCGAAGGGTATAACACATCTAACCGGTCACATGATCCCTGTTTTGTATGCAAAATTTTCCACATGAGAACTGAGTATCTCCAAGATACTTAGAAAATGTGGTCTAGTTAAGAGCTAAACTATAAATAATGAACCAATTCATAAATAAGGTACTATAGAATAAAAGACCATGAATTCAAATATTATATCACAACTGTTAAAAATGCAGTTGTCTTTCAAGCATAAGATATATCTCCGTTAGCTTTAGTAAATGGCACACCAAAAAAGGAGCCCTGCATGATACATATGTTATGTTCCGCAGACAAGTTTTATAGGCCAAAGAATTGGGCAAATAATAACTATTCAAACTGTTCCCAATCCTGCGTCATTTTTGTTGAAGATGACATAGGTGGAGGGGCAGTCAAACTCCCCATTCCAGAGTCAAATGTCTCCCAATTTGTTGTCACAGACACAGCATTGCTACTGTTGCTAAATGGATTGGAATTTCTTGCTTTTAGATTGTCCAGTGTCTCATGGAAGTTTTGGACACGTCGCACCTGATCAAGGGAGCAATGAGTTGATGCGACATCATGCAGCAACATATACATAATTGATTGGCTATAAATAGAATTTACAATATTGTAAAGCTTGAAACATGATGCCATAAAAGATATACATGCCTAATCTACTAATTCCATAAACTCCCTTCCTCTTTCAGCACAAAGCAAAATATGACACTCTACTAGAATTGTTTGCATGAAGAGTACATTGCCATGACTATATCCATGACTGTGTGTTTGCCTTCACACACCTATTCTCTGGTAATGTCAGAGTTGACATGCTGGAGAGCAAGATTATGGTGCAAACTATTCTTCAGTCATGGATTTGTCGGTTTGTTGTCATTATAGGAAGTGGCAAGTTCTAGCATTACCAACAAAAATGAATTCAAAGGACATATAGCAATATTCTCCTTACAACAGGTATTAATATCAAGGTGACACAGCTTTCCCAAAAGAGAAGATCATGGGAACCAGGGGCTGAATATCTTCCATTTACTGGGGAATTTAATTGAAATATCAAACAATAGCATTCCTATATTTCTCATGTAGAGTAGTCCTTAACTGACATTAAAAAGCAATAACTTAAGACTTCTTATGATTGTACAAAGGAATTCCTTTTCTGGATTATGAATGAAATCTAATGTCCAAAAAAAAGAAAAACTTGAAGACTTAGTAGCCATATTCCCAATAACCAAAGATGGAAAAAAAGGATTCAGGTTGCAACGCATTAGTGAGACCTAATAATTCCATCCAAATAGTTAAGAACTCTAAATGCCCATCATATTTCCAAATCCTTTCTAACAACATTAGATACAGGACATGGGCAAGAAACAACATACCTCAGATAAGAGGATATAAACACACGATACTCATTGATAACAACTATAGCTGAACAATCTCAAAACCCCAGTTTACGTTCAACTCTTTTTAGCAATTGGTTAAAGATATATTTATATTGCAAATGATGCAATAAGTGAGTACAGTAAAAAAAAAAAAATCAATGCAATATGCGAGCATTGTCCACAAACAAAATGTAGTAAACCTCAATGCCTACAATACCAACCTCAGCCTTTCGCTGTAACTTTGCTTCTCCTTCTGCCTCAATTCCATCCAATTTCAGCAGCTCTCTCATGAGTAACTCTGCCGAAACATCAAATTCCTCATTTGCAACCTTGGTCCCACTGTTCACAGCCACTTCTAATGCAGCCACCTATACAGAAGAACAAGAAAAAGAAAATTCTAATTAAGTGTCAACGAATGATAGGCTTCAGTCTCCATAATAATAAATACAGCAAGCGGACAAACTCACTCTTTCCGAAAGCTTGTCAACCTCTTTTCTAACTCCAGCAACCGCTGCAAAAGCCTTTGACATTTCTTCACTTTCTCTCATCTCCTCAACCTCATTCTCTTCGCTAGATGTGGACTCTTCAGCCTTCTCTTTGCTACTTGACATCTCCTCAACCTTCTTCTCTTTTCTTGCTGGATTCTCTAGAAGCAAAACCTTGGATTTATCCTTGACACCAGCCACGTTCAAATGCTCTTTGTCCTCTTTCTCCTTCCCTCTAAACAAGACCTTTTGTCTATCAGGTTCCAACCCAGTTTTTTGAGCAATTTCTTTCTTCAATTCCCCTGCCATCACCCGATAAAAACAAGAAGACATAACAATTTGAATCAGCACAATGAATTACAATTCATAACAGGAAAAAGCAGCTTCTTTTACCAAGTGAAATCATCCAGTCCAATAATCAAACAAGTCTTGTTAAATTTCATACAAAACTAAGAATCCATCAACGAACTTACACAAATGCAACTAAAAACAATGAAAATAGAGCAATACCAGAAGCAGTTTTAGGAGTGGAAGCCCCAAGACCCATATGAAAAGGCATAAACAAACGACAAAAAACCCTAATCACTCTTCATTTGCTTATCCACAAAGGCACACCAATATCTCCAATTAACGCCCAAAGAAACAATTAACACGCGCATGCACGAAACCAATAATTACCCAAAAAAAAAACTAAAAAGAAAGAAAACGTTCTTCTTTTTGTTTTTAATTTGAGGCTATAAAAAGAATGGAGAAGGTACAAGGAAGTTACCGAAAGTAGAATGGGCAGGGACATAGAGCTCGTGCTGGGCCGGGCCATATGAGACGTTGATCTTGATCATGGGCCCGAAAGAAGAATCAGCAGCAGCAGTTTCGTGATCGTGTTTGTGATGATGATCTTCCTGGCCGTCTCTTCGCTGGACCAGCATGCCTCCTGGTCTCAACTCCCAATCGGTTTCTTCGCTTTGGGCGTTGGGACTTTTCATTTGGAAATCACGATGATGGAAGGAGAAAAGGGTGGGAAAATTTATATATGTATATTTATATAAATATCACTCGTAAGAATATTCGACGACAAAGAAGAAGAAGAGGGAGATAGATATGTTTTTTTTTTTTCAGAGATTTCGGTGAATGGTAACTCAACCGTATGTCGGTTTGGTCGGTTTCCGTCCGGGGTTTAAATAAGTTACCATTGATCTTCTTTAATCTGGCTAACGCTTACAACGGCGTCGTTTTATATTGTCCGTCATGGTAAAAAGGGGAATTTGCGAGGGACAAACACACGAATAAATATCAATATACCGAAGAATTCTGAATAACTTAACAACAGGGTACATGTTTAACTTGTACAAATTGGTTGTTGAGTAGGTAGAATATGCTAGACTTGCAATGAAAAACACACCGCGAGTTCAGATGGAAAGAACATAACGAAATCTTATGTCGGATAAGTAAAGAAGGGATCTTGGATTTATATTAAAGGTACACCCCATTATCTTCACTTTTGAAGAGATGACAATGGCCATTGACCAGCGCACTATTGTTTATATTATAGATCCATATGAGCCACAAAATCTCAACTACTGCCTATATTTGGTGCAGGCAGGGCCATGGCGACTGACCATAGCATCAGTTATTGTCTCACTGTCTTTTGTATCTCTTCTTCTTCCGATGTCATCATCCTCACATTAATATCCGAACTAGTGGTAGTTGAATCCAGAAACTACATTTATTCGAGCCATAATCTGATTTTCATTCTGATAATCCTTCTTAACATTCTCAAAATGATGCCATCAAGCCCTAAGGATGTGAAGAAATTAATGGAACACCATGTCTGCTACGTAAATAGGATAATCCATTGTGACACAAACAAGTCATGCATTATCACGCAATAAGCAAGCTGCTCATTCAGTCCAGGGATGTCAACAGGCTTGGATATTGGTTATTTTCCAGCATCAGAACAATCATCATTCACCATGAAGATGAACGCAGTTCCAATATGTTACCATACACGACAGGGGAGGATTTCAGTACTAGAAACAAAGCAATAATACAAGAGCTAATATCATATCAAGAGGAAATCAAATACCTCGAACACTTGGCCTAGATGATGAAACAGATGGTTTCGAAAAAAAAGAGAGCATTTATCCATGGCCAGGACCTTCCTCACCAAGCTTGGTTATAGACCCTTTGTATAAATCCAAGTTTGTCATTTATTGTCCACATAACTAAAACCAATCCACACTCCTCATTTCATAACTGGCCAATGTCCAAAGAACTCTGCATACATTTAAAATCTCCTTCCTAAAGACTTGGCAACATTGGTATGCACAAAGTAGAAGGTGAAATATAGAAACAGGTTACATTTGTAAGTACTTTTACATTTACATACCTGGAAGCCTTACCAAATAGAAGAGAAAAAGTGGTTTCCTTCTCATATAGGCTAAACCAGACAAACAAAGAAATCTTGCGCTAGGCAAATGGAGAAGATCCTGTAACATTGCATATCTTAATTTGTTCCAAGCAAATGTATAAACCAGTTCCTAAACTTTTCCTAGAAGATATTGCTGATGCTGTAAAACCGTGCCTCAAAAACAAACCATCACTCTCTGTGCATAATGTTCTCTTCCCACTGATAATTTTATGAATCTTGACTTGAGGGTTATCCATATCCATACCAGAAATAGTATAGCAATCAAATAAAATTTCCCCAATCCCCTGCGTGCGGCCATGTGTATGTGTGTATAAATTCATTGTAGTTGAGGAAAAAACTACACTTAAATTTTCTCCATAATCACACTATCTTCAATCATGATAACTAGAAATTCATTGAAATGAAAACATCATAAAACCTTTTCCAATTCCTTGATTATATAGTTATAGTTTCCCATCTCTTTTGTTCTGTTTGCACTATTCGAAAGAGAATTTTAAACAAAATTGTTTCTTCTAGTTTTATTAGTTAGCTTTTCATCACTCACAAAAAATTTTCTAATTTGTCAATCTATTTCAGGTATCGATGATTGACAAACTTCTTTTAATCCCCACCTAAACTCCCAAAAAGTAGGAACAAGAACTATAACCAGATACCATACAGAGGATTAGAAACACTCAATGGGAAAAAATCAACAATGAACTAAACATATCACAACGTAATGCATGAACAGAAACAATCTGTTTCAGGTCCTAAATGAATCATAATTTCCATAGGGCATCAAGAACTCCTCAAAATAATAGAAGGTACAACCTACCAGGTGACGACTAAGACAGCATGCAGCTGATATAAGGCATGTAGCAGCTATAAAACAGGTTGCTTATTCCTGTTACTATGAACAAAAGGAAGATTCTCATAAGTTTAGTTCATGATAGCCGTTGCTGGTACAATGTTCGCAAAGCTGATAAAGTATCAACTTGCAGCAATTCTCTAATACCATCATCCAAATACCGATAAAAGGAAATATTAACAATGGTAGCGTGCAACCAATTTTGCTTTGCCCGCAATAACATTACAATGAGAAGAAAAGACTAAAGCAAAGTCATCCATTGAATAACAAATAATGTAAATTGTGAGGATGTATTATTCAAGGTAAGAATGAAAAAACCAGTAAAATTCCGCAATGGTGGCATTACAACAACAGAATTAAAAGAAAAAAAAAATCCTCAAATGATTAGATTTCATCCTCTTCCTCAATTTCCTGTTATATTTCTATCAAAAATTGATTCCCATCTATTCAATCTTAACCTATAAGTTTACTACAATAAAACCCCAAAGAAAATTAAATCATTCCCAAATCCCAATAATAATCGTCCAAATAAATTAATACCGCCATTAAAAAAATCAGAAATTACCCATCAAACTACCGATTCCTTAGTTCCTTCCAGCCCTTCCTCAATCTTCTTCTTGTTCTTCTCAATAGCAGCTGCAACCTCTGCAGGCATATACTTCTCATCATGTTTAGCAAGAACCTCAGTCGCTGAAAAATAACAGTCTCCGCTCCTTGCTTTACCGGAAACGCTCTTCGACGAAACTTCCCTTTTAGTCTCTTCTGTAAACGGCTTAACAAATCCTTCAACCACAACGGAATGTCCCTCTCTAAACAAATCCGGTAACGAACCTTCGTACCTAACCAAAATATCGGTTATCAAATCGGTAATGACAAATTCCATTTCTTTGCTAGAGCCCGGTTGAACGACGCTTCCTTCCAGAACCAGACCGCCGAGTCTAAACTTAGTTTTCGAAGGATTTTGCGTGTACTTTTCGAGGGCGTCGGTTGGGGTAACGTAAAAGACTAATTGTTCTTGAAAATTGTTGAGGACTAAAACTACAAAGCCCGCGATGCAACTGAAGGTCAAGGCGTAGGTCCAGAGGCGGCGGGTCTGGAGCTGGCGGGCTCGGGCTCCAATGTCGACTTTTTTGGGCCGGGTGGGGATGCGACGGGACGTGGAGAGGAAGCGAAGGGTGGGGGATGTGAAGAAATGGTCGACGGTGGTGATAGGAACGGGTGCGAGCTGAGAGATCAATGGTGGAGATTTAAGCGTGGCGAGAGTTGGAGGTTTCTGATTGTGGAGGTTGCGTAGGAGATGGGATCTGAAATGGAGGGCAAGCCTGGCGGCCATTTTTTATCGATCTCCCCTTCTGGTTTTCTCGGGAAAGTGATGGAAAATTCTGGGAGGGGTTAGTTGGGAGGGTTTTGGGGTTAGTAAGCAGACAAAACGGATGGCGGCAGTTTGGTCTTTGCAGGCTTTGATAGCGTGGGAAGCACGGGAGTGAAGACCATTTCTTTTTATTATTATTATTATTATATTTATTTAAAAAATGTAATAGTAATTACAAAACAAAATTCTAATAAAATTAATTTTTATAAATAATAATTGATTAAAAAGGAAAAAATAAATATATCTATAAATAATAATTAATCTTACATAAATATATATTAGTATGATTTTCCAATTTAAAATTCAATAAAAAAAAGAATGATATGAACCTTGGATTATGAAAAAATGTAAGTAATCATTGTTGGGACAAGTCTATATTGTCATTTTAATGTATATATTGAAATTAAAAAGCCACCAAATAATTTTTTTTGTTAGCAAAGATATATTATAAGGTTGGTCTATATTATATATAATAAATAAATGTGGCTAAATCCTTTCACCATGCAAAAAATAGCTTTTTAAATAAAAAAAATCTTGAGATTTACTAATTACTTGAATTATAAGATTAAAATGCAATGAAAAATGTACTTAATTATTTTGGACCAATGATAATGTATATATATCTTCGATTTTGAATTCAAAAAATTATTTTTTTTAACTTTTATCTTATAAAAAAGATGCAATATAAGTTTCGATGAATAGAATTTCTAAGTTAATAATTAGGATTGTATTTTATAAAAAGATGCAGTAATATATTTCCTGAGAATTTATGATGAATAGATTCTCTAAATTAATAATTAATATTTGAAATTGCAACTTATTCTTTAAATTTTTAATTAATATTCGAAATTATGATGAATTATTTTTTTACGTTAATATTTAAATATCCCAAAAATCTGTATCTAAGCTTCCACTTGAATCGGGTCAGAAATACAGATTGGACGGATGAAATCGGGGCGGCCATTAAAAGGTAGAAAAGCCGAACAAAACCTTAGTGCTTACATTTCATTAGTTTGAGATTAATCTACTTAATTAAGAACAATCTATCCGATTATCGAATACTTTTCAAAGTTAATTAACAAAATATTTTTTTTCATAAAATACATTCAAGAACAAAAAATAAATTGATAATTAATTTTCCGTAGTTATGGTGCGACAAAAAGCAAAAATTAATTGATGTTCAGTAGCTCAAGATTACATATGACAAAGACTTTCACTTAAAACTTGGTCGTGAATTCTGCTTCTCCAAGCATATGCCCTTCGATTGAATCTAGCAGCTTCTCCTTGGTCACCTGCATACACAAGAAGCAGACCAGTCAGAATGAGCAATTCCATTGCAGATGAATGACATAGAGTGACCTGAATATTGATAAGCAACGTACTTTGTTGCCAAGTTTCAATTCATCATCCAAAGCAAAGAGCCTGAATTGGAAACGGTGGCCATGGGAGGGTAACTTGGGACCATGCCATCCAGGAACCTTGTGATCATTGCTGCCTTCTTTGATCTCAGCATAATCTCCACCAGCCTCCTCTTCCTTCCCAGAGAACCCCTCAGGGAGACCCTTCAACGTCGGCGGTATGTTAACAACCACCCAACAGGTCCAACGCACGATCGGTTCGCTGGGGTCTGGTGCATCTATGTCTTCCACCACCAGGGCCAGCGTGCGAGTCCCCTCTGGCACATTGTACCATTCCAGTGGGGGAGACAGATTCTTCTTTGCACCTTGACCTTCGTCTGTGTACTTCCTTGGCAACCTTCCTTCATGGTTTATGGCAGGGGATACGAGCCTGAACTGATCCTGATCGGTAGCCATGCCCTTAGTTTTTGCTCTGCTTAATTCTTCTCAGAATTCGCTGCCTGATTAGAACTTGTCCAGCAAGGTTGTTTATACATGGAGGTGGAGGCTGGAAGGAGATGACACGTGGTGCGAGAAGTTTCAAGGTGGCGAGAGAAGGTTCGAGGAGTGGGGTGTGGATACACGTGGAGAGCCACATGGAGAGAAGTGGATTGTTCTAGCAGATCAACTTCTGCTAATTTGTTAACAAGATCTGCGGTTCTTTAATGGCGATCAGAGGCATCGACCTGTTGATTCATGCAGCTTACTCGAATGCCCTTGAAAATGCATCATTCTTCTTGAATTGGGCCAGGCTCAATGTAAGCTATACAGAGCAAGACCAAGCTTGGGTGGTAGTGGTACGCACTGCATAGGCTGTCAAATGTTTTCAAAGCAATCGAGCATGGGCTTATGGTTGGGCTTATTGACATAATCATAAACAGGCTCGCAGGATCAAGTTCAAGCACTAAAGTTTTGTTCTCCAACTGTTGGTTAATGGCTAAATCAAGAGCAGGAGGATGAGGACGACACATATAAAACCAGCAGTTAGTGTCCAATTCTCTGCCCTCAACACTCAAATCGTTTAGTCTTTTAGCGGTATGGGTGCTTGGAACTCAGTGTATCATATCCAGTCAATCATCTGCAACAGGATAGAGTCCTTGACCTTTGGGAGAAAGACTCCAGTCTCCCCCCATTTCTTCCCAAGATGAAACCCTCCGGTCAGCATGTCCTTTACTCGAACAAAAACAAAGTCTTTTGGCTATGTGATCCTTGATCCCTGATCTCACAGTTCACAACTTATTCTTTGGCAAACTCTTTTGCAAAAAGAAAAGGCTCGCCCTTTCATGCATGGTAAACATCTCTCTTTCTCAAAAAGCCTAAAGAAGTAGAGCCGACATTTTTTATTTTTTTGCACTTTTCTTGATATATTAAAATCGGACAAAAGGAAAAGAAAGAAACGGGTCATGCAATGTTTCAGAGGGTCCTTCTTCAAGTTGTCCACAGATCTTTCGTAGCGTTTCTCTTACTCAAAAACTGAGACAAAACAACAGTTACCCTGTACCCACTATAACAAGTTAAAATCGTATCTGTCTCGGTGACATAGCAAACAGTGAATCAGAACATGTTAATAGCCATGTTTCTACTCAATGAGTAACCTTTCTTTCAATCAAATGGCTCATCCTAAGGTTTACCAGCTTCTGTCCCCAACTCTGTAGACTTCTTCTAGTTTTATCTTCTTTTGATATGGTTTTGGTTAACTAGTCCAGTCAAAGAAAAATCATTAATTTATGTTAAACTAGTCTAAAATTTATCAGAACAATCGGATAAAATCTGAAGAAATTGTGACTGATGTGTGTTGACTCGATATGAGAAGACTTGAAAAGCTGGGTATTTCAGTCGAACAAGAAAGAATAATTAGGGTTCTACCCACCCCCAACGCGAAAACCGGAAGCCACATGTGCTTTTACTTGCCTTTGTCTGTCCTTCTCTCAATGACTACATATATTTTTTTTTTGTCTTTCCAGCTTTAATCACTTCTTGTATTTCCATTTCATCATTTATGACTGCTGAATAAAGTAAGGATAGCCAGGGTAAGTAGTGACGAAAGGCTTGGCTGGAAAAGAAGTTCAAACAAACTGCGGCACTGTGCAGGTTTCCCATTGTTCAACCAATGGAAGATAAACCTGATAAATTCTTCAATAAAAACCTGAGCGTATATTGGCGGAATATTCTATACATGGATGCTAAAATTAGTCATGAATTGGGTCTGTTTCTTTGTTAGTTTACAGAAATTGGAGATTGTAGAGTAAAACCACCAATCCAGAGTTTATATATTTGCTTCCCTGGAAGCCATTTTTGCAGCCAAGGAGCCAGGATTTCCCTACTTCACCCTGGGGGGTTCTTTTCATCTGTAACAGTTAATTTCTTTTTAATTTGCATTTCTGTTGTGGCACTAATTTTTATGTTAAGGTGATGAGTTTGTCGTGACGTCTGAAAGTTATGAAAGGGTACATTTTCATTTTTCCTTTTCGAGCTCTTTCACCAAGAATATTTGAGGCTTTAGGCTTATTCCTGGTGCATTGATCGGTTCATGTATAGTTACAATTAGGTAATTTCGACTGACCTTTGATCTTCAGCCATACAGGGACAAGTAAAGGAACAACATGATTGCTAAATGGGGTATCGCAAACCATACCTCTGCCTTGTGGTTCCTATGGAAGGTTTGGTTATGGGGGAGATGTTTGCATGCTAACGGATCCAGTTTGAATCTGAAACTGGTTCAAACGAGTTTCTTGAAAAAATTCCCTTTAAAAGAAGAGCTGATATGACTGGAAGCTCTTTTCTTTTTCCTACTTAAAGAGGAGTAATCAGGGAACATGAATAGTTATTTTCTTTCAGCAAACAGTGTGTAACCTCAGGAAAAAGGCCTGCTTCGTACATTAAAAGCCCGGCAACGATTTGGTTCTTGGAATTAGGCACATCCTGCAACTATGATACATCCACTTCGATTTCAGAGAAGGACCCCCACGGCCCCCTCCCTCTCTTTCTTTCTCTTCACCACTGACCAAACGCAAACCCAGATTTTCTCTCTCTCTGTGCCTAACGTTTAAGTGCATTTGTGCCTTTGAGGAGGGGGGGTCCTAGCCAGTGGGTCAGATATTCTGTAGAAAGGGGAGTATCAAGACATTAACACAAGGCAAAGCAAATGCCTTTGCGTAGGTTGCTTTCCATGCTGGCCTAGGCCCCTAGTGCAAACACCCGTATCCTGCGCCAAAGATCGGCTGACCCACATGACGACATGTACATTTCCTCGATTCATTCAAATCAAAACTACCTGCATTTTTTCTCCTCTATATATACATGTCTAATGAAGGAGGACCCCTACCAAGCGTTCAAGTACTCAAAAATCATAATCAAACTTGTGTGAGAGTTTCAAGTGCTAGCTGGTGCTTTAATGGACTACTTTCCTTCTCCTAACCTTTGCTCATCGTCATCATTTGCTGGGTCTCCTTCTGTGGCAAACAACCGCAACAACAACAACAGCAAAGAGAAGAAGAAGGCTGGCAAAAAGACCAAAGGTGCGGTAAAGCTATCGACTGATCCACAAAGCGTGGCTGCTAGGGAAAGGAGACATCGAATTAGTGACCGTTTCAAGATCTTGCAGAGCATGGTTCCTGGTGGAACTAAGATGGACACCGTCTCCATGCTTGATGAAGCTATACACTACGTAAAGTTCCTCAAAACTCAGATATGGCTTCACCAAGCCATGATCAACTTCGTGGACGATGATCCATCTTCCTTCTTTGCCGGCTCTTTCCCTGTTCAAGGAGATTTCTACTCACCAAACAACACCAACCCAAACCCTGCTGCAGCACTGCAACCATCACAGCTGCTGCCATTGCCCGATTCTTGCTTCCAAGATGACCAATGGACCATGCCTTATGATGTATACATGAAAAATCAATAAGCTTCGTCTCTTTATGTCTCTCGCTGTTGTCGGCAGATTAAGATGAATGGGCTGCTTTAATATTGTCTAGGATATTTATCAATGGAACTGTGTGAATATCATGAAAATCGATCTTGTAACAAATTGTAATGTAGCTTGGTATCAAGGAGGATTATGGTGTTCATGATCTGGTTTCCATTAAAACTTCTTTCAATACCCAGTGTTCGGCTGTTCATAACAAAATTCACATCTTAGTTCCGCCATGAAAAACATTAGCTCTTCTCCTCGAGCAGTAACATGTGTAGTGTAAAAAAGTTGCACATGCACGCACTCAATTTATTCATTACTACTACATTTGTCTTACACGAACTATATTAAATGTTAATGCTAGATCTTTATTATCTACAATTATTTTTTATTTTGTGTTATATATATATAAATATGGAAAACTTGAAAAATACTTTTATTTAAATTTTTAATTACACATCTTTCATTTTTAATAATAATAAATATACACATAATTTTTGTAATATTGATTGTTATACATGATTTTATATTTTTTTATATAAATTCATGAATATTTTCAAACTTTATAATACTCTTTATTGTGGCAGGGAATTTGAATTTGAAACAATATCTTTTAAGATAAAGGTAAATAATTTATTAATGTAAAAGAAGAGAAATGATCAAACCTTAAGAAATCGTGTTGAAAGCAATAATGTGGGAATCATTAGCCTTATATTTTGTTTATAATAATATATTCACCATGGCATGAATTCACGTAGACATTTGAAAAAGTCAATTGGCTTCCTTTTGATTTGGTCGAGGATGTTGCTGGTCTTGGGAGGCAGTCCAAAGCTTCGGGGGTCCAAGGCCTTCCCCTTTTTCTTTTTGGCTTTTGTAAATTGTATCCTTTTTGTTTTCCTTTTAAGAATGAAGCTAACACAAAAAAAAAAAAGTGGTCAAATAACAATGAAAATCTAACCAAAGTTAAAGACAATTCAAATTGGGAATCTTAAACTTTAACCCTTTTGTACTTAAAATAATATTAATAATAACACAATTAAGACATGCATGGATGATTTACAACTCATTAGGTTAATGGTTTATAAGACATTTTGTTTAGGGATGAACATTTAATTGGTTCGATTGTAGAATTTTGAAAGTTGAATTGATTGAATTTTTAAAATCAATCAAATCATAATAAATGATTAAAAATAATTAAATTTAATTTATTTTGAGAGATTCGATTCGTTATTTTGATTGGTTTGAATGGAAAGTATTTTTGAGATACATTTTAAAAATTATATTATTTATGGATGGATTTTCGATCAATTTAATTGTAAATTTTAAATACTAAAAATTGATCGAAATAAATTGAATGGACTATCCCTTCTCATCGATTAATATTGAAAGCTTCTAATTGATTAATACCGAAATTGAAAAACTCGTTTCGAATTAATCTAATTTAATTGGTTTCGATTTATTATTTTAATAAGTTGTCCAAAACTCCAAGACAGCTAAATCTATTTCATTTTGGAATTTGTTCGCACAAAATGAATTGTTATTTCTTGTTACTCTAATTGGACTCTTTTAGTTTAGCCCACATTAGAATATGCGATGGGCTTGGCCCAACCAAAGAGCATAACTAATTAATGGACTCGAAAGCCGTAGCTAACATAGAACATGGAAAGGGCCCAACATTCCCTCACCAAAGGCAACGTTCGGCGGATCGAACGACAGAGAGAAAAGGTTTTTAGGCGGGAATGGTGTGAGAAGGGAAGGGAAAGAGGAGTACGCTGTTCTTTTGAGGAGCATACACGGATTCAAGGCCTTTGATTTATACAGGTAAAGAGAATGGGATGTTGGAAATGGGGTTATCCCAAAATCAGTGTTAGTTGCTTCTCAGGTACTGGTTTTGAGAACTCTGAACTCATTTGTGCTTAAGTTTCATGGTTGGTTTTGTCATCTATGGGTGTTCAGTGAAATTCCTGAAAGAAAATCATTGGTATTTTATCATATGCTGCATTTGGTTTTGAGGGGAGTTAAGCAGCAGGAAGGTAGAGCCTGTGACTGTGAGAATACTTGAGAGCAAAAGTTGGTTTTGAATTATTTACTCAATACCCGAAATTATATGTTCATTTCTCATCACCCCCTCTTTCCAGGGTTGATTCTTTCTGTGTCTATATACAAAAGAGGAAACAACAGGAAGAAAAGAAAATTAAAGGGTTTAAGGAGAAAATGAAGAAGAGGTGGATGAAGAAGGAGATAGAGATGGGGAATCATAGCAGGTACAACATGTGTCATGAATTGCTTTCGTCCTGGTTTTGTCAAGTTTGGAGCAAAATACACAATATCTCCCGCGGAATTCTCCATATTTGTCCTTGATTTCTTCATCTTCATCGTCATTTTCCGTGTTGTCTGCCTTAACCTCTGCGTCATCAGGAGGTGTGTAAACTAGACCCACCTTTGGAAGGATTATCCCAAGGATTTTATCAACAGTGTTGTCGACCCACTTGTTTGCTCTCTTCCAAAAAATGAATGGTGCAACGGCTGCCGCTGCTCCTACACCAAACCCCGCCCCAATGAATATGAACTCCCAATCAAATTCATCATTCTGATTCTTTTCTGCTGCATCGGATTGTGAATTGTGGCCATTGTTGGCATTTTTGCAACTTTTTGTCAAAGGATACCCGCATAGTCCCTTATTCCCTTCATAGGACTCATTTTCGAATGTTGAAAATTGCTTTCCTGCTGGGATAGGTCCCTCCAGTTGGTTGTGTGAGAGGTTAAGGACTGCAAGGAAATTAAGGTTTACCAGCTGCGGAGGAATACTGCCATTCAGGTTGTTACTTGAGAGGTCCAAGGATTCCAGCTGTTGCAACTTTCCTAGAGATGGTGGGATTGCACCTGTGAGAGCATTGTGTGACAAGTTGAGAACATAGAGTGCTTTGAATTCTCCGATCACATCTGGTATTGGCCCTTCAAAATTGTTGAATGAAAGGTCAATGGAGGTGAAAAGAGTTAGGATCTTTACCAGCTCCATCGTTAGACCTTTGTTGGTAACTGTTATGCCGTCCGCATAATACAATCCACTGAGTTGTAGAAACTCAAATTGAAGGTGTTTAACACTTAATTGGGTTTCATTGTCATCAACCTTCATTGCCTCCCATGTTGCTAAGCATTGCTTTGGTAGTCTTCCACTAAAACTATTGTTAGCAATGTCAACAATTTGAAGCTTCGGCCAGGGCGCCTTATTTGGCAGACAATCAATTTTCCCATGAAATTCATTTGACCGCAAAACCAGAACCCGCAAAGTGGATATATTCTTCAAATGGCAAGGAAAGGAATCATTGATCTGATTGTTACCAAGGTCTAACACCTCCAGCATTTTGCACCTAGAAAGGGACCTTGGAATCTTCCCTTTAAGCTCATTGCCATTGACATCTAGTGTTTGTATGGAACAATGACTTGGAAATGCATCAGGAATATTGCCATTGAGACTGTTGCCGCCAAGATTCAGAACCCCTAGAGATACATTCCTTTCAATTAAACATTTTGGTATTCTACCACTCAAATCGTTGTTGGACAAGTCAAGAACCTGTAGGTAATCAGCTTTACATATTGAATCAGGAATGACGCCTGTAAGGCCATTGCTTGAGAGAGAAAAGAAAATAGTGTATGAGAGGTAGTCACTGATGTTATGTGGTAAAGAAGAAGCAAAATGATTTCTTGAATAATCCAGATAGCTAGCAGATGGAGGCAGAGTTGGGATATTACCACTGAGATTGTTAGAATGCAGGTCAAGGACTGAGAGACCAGGCATTTGATAAGGTGTTTGTAGACTCTCTAGCTGATTCAATGAAAGGTTCAGATGCTGGAGAATGCCATTGCCAACATTCCAAATCCAATTGGGTATTGCACCTGAAATTTGGTTGTCTGAAAGATCCAGATATGCTAGTTTTGACTGGTTACTTAGATCAGGAAACACTTTCAGTCTGCAAGATGCCAGTTCTAGTCTGGTAAACTTGGGGAAGGAGGAGAAGGTAGAAAAGCTGCCAGTTGCATTGACATACAGCTTGTTATGTGAAAGGTCAAGACGTGTGAGGTTGGCAAGCTTCTTAACGTCTCCTAGCCATATAGTGCCATTGAACTTGTTGGAAGAAAGCGACAGGATGTTAAGTCTACCGAGTTCAAAAACAGACATGGGTATAAACCCTTGCAGTTGGTTGCTACTGAGATCAAGAGTATCCAATAAAGATTGCGGCACATTTGGAATGTCATGAACTTTACCGTCAAATTGATTGTTGGAAAGCATAACCTTCTTCAGTAACGGGAGTGCCAAAAGAGAGGAGGGTATATCCCCATGAAGTGCATTGTGACTTAAATCAATATCAGTAAGGTTTTGAAGGCCTTTCCAGTCATATGATTGGATCGTACCAGTCAGTTTATTATGAGAGAGGTCTATATGGGCAAGATTTCTGGACTTATCAAATGGTGGAATTTGACCTGTGAAGTTATTGAATGACAAGTCCAAATAAACAAGTTGTTGAAGATTTGGGATTGGATTCAGAATTGCTCCACCGAAATTGCAATAGGAAAGGTCTAATCTTGTCAAGTTCACAAGGTTACCTACGGACTGTGGTAATGACCCAGAGAACTTTGTTCTGCTAAGCACTAGGATACGAAGAGAACCATTAGGAGGGAATTCTGGCAAGGAACCCTGAAGTTTTTCATTTGCGGATATTTCAAGAGACTGTAGCATCCTTACCTGGAGTATTTCTTTCGGAAATGGTCCATGCAAGCCACACGAACTGAGCCGCAAGGAAGTCAAATTCGAAAGTTTAGCAAGGAATGCTGGAACTGTGGCAGACAAATTGTTTTTATCCAAGCGAATAACTGAGAGATTCGTCAAGTTTTGAAGGTGAGGTTCAATTGGTCCAGAAAGATAACAGTTGGACATGCTCAACACTTGCAATTTACTTAACGAAGCAGATATGGCCTGGCACCACTCTTTGCCCTGCGCTGATATGTTCACGCCATCAAGATACAGTTCTTCTAGCATACTCAGATTTTGAACAAGCATTCGTAGATTTGGGTTTTGAAGCTCCAATGAAACTTGTCCAGGGAAGTTTAGCGTAGATAAATCAAGAGTAACCAACCTTGTCATTTGTGAAATCGCCACAGGTATCTGACCTTTGAAGCCAGCATTTGACAAATTGAGGAAACTCAAATTTGCAAGCACATCAAGCCTGGAAGGAATAGTGGAGTTGAATCTGTTATACGCCAAATTTAGACTCCGGAGATTGTGAAGACTGAAGAGGCTGCTTGAATTGTCAATCACACCGGAAATTGATTGATTGCTCAAGTTTAGGGCGATAACCCGACCACCTGCATCACAGCTCACACCATCCCAAGAACAGCAATCCGTGGTTTGATTCCACTTCACCAACTTCACAGATAAAGTAGAATTGAGGCCGTCTTTCAATCGGAGCAACAAATCTCGCTGATCGCTTTGACATTGGCCAGAAACCAAAACTACAGCGATGCTAAAGAAAACTGCTATGAACGAATTCAAGAAAAGCCATGAAAAGAGTGAAATCCTCATTACTAACGGTAACCAGAGATATCCATACAAGTAAGAATTATGAAGAAGATAGCAATGGGAATTGGCTGAGGAGGGTGCAGGGCCACAAACATGAGCTTTTGGCGTATCCTGTTCGAGTGGTGACTGACCAAACACTCACCCGATTTGGCACGGGAGGGCAACCCAAAATGTGGAATGGGGGAGATAGAAGAAAGTAGAGGAGAAGCAAGGGAGAGGCAGGCAATTTGGGTTGGTCAGCAAACGAAGAACCGTCAAAGGTGAACCGCGTAATTCTGTGTGTTTGTTCTTCAAGTTGCAAGGCTTTTGGCATATCACTACACTCTGTACAAAGACGCGTTGTTTCTTGTCGGCTTTTCTTTAGTATTATTTTTGGTTGAAGACTTTGTGAAGGGCTGCAGTTTCCTACTTTTCCAAGCTTTAGCTAACTTAGAAAAATCAAACCAAAGAATTGATTGGTGTTGATTTAAAGCTGCTAACCATCCTCCAATAAATTAATACAAGACAAACCACATTTTAGAACATGGCTTTCTTTCTGCCCATTCTCTGTTGCTTTTTTCAACCAGTTCTGATTGCATGAAGTCATTGCCTACTGACTATAATGGGAGCTTACCAAGTTTTGTTTGCAGTAATTAAACTCTGCCATCTCAAAATTTCCATTGTTTTGCTTATTCCCAAAGTTTGAAAATGAAATAAATCATGACTTTTAACCTTGAAATTAAGTCATTTAACAGGGGTTTTGCATTTTGTTCCTTTTCACATGGATGGGAATCTGTTTTCACATGGCGCCCCGCTTCGCTTGAGTGTTGAATTTTTTATTAAAAATAATTTTAAATTACATAATATTGTAAATAAAAATAAGAATAATTAAAGAGAAATAATTTTAAATTTAAAAATATTATAAATAATAGTTATAATGATAAATTAAAAATAATTATTTCACAAAATAATTATTTTTTAAAATATTTTCTCATCTCTTATTAAGTAAAATATTTTATTCAAATAATTTTTTTTGAAAACATTTGATTTTTTATATCTTAATATATGCTAATGTTGATATATGTAATCATATTTTGTTAATTATATGATTCTAATAGTGAAATCAAATTCATATTGAGAAAATATAATATTTTAAAAGTAATTATTGATAAGTTACATAATTGATACAATAAAATTATTAAAATAAAATAAACATTTTTTTAAAGTCCAAATAAAATGAATATTAATTATATTTATTAATTTTTTTAGTTTTAATGATGAAATTTTCTAATTGATCTTCAATTTCAATTAATATTTTTTTTTATCTTATGCCTTTATAATTATTTAGAATTAATTCACCTTGTGATCCTTATCATGTCTCATTAAAAATTAAAAACTTATTTCACTTCAAACTTGGATGAAATCCACAAATATCCACCCAAATATTTTATTTTATAAAAAAAATAAGCGCTTCAATTTTCAATGAACCAAAACGCTATAACTCAATGAGGGGGAAAACCCCCTTCTGAAGCTAAAGAAAAAAAATACCCCCGTTGACAACTCTAAATGCAACAGACCTCACAAAAAACCATCTCAAAATTCTTATATATATATATATATATATATATAAATATAGTGTTATATAGACTAATTCTGAGCATTCAATAATTAATGCTTTGGTCTTCAATGATTGCCGGCTAATCAGAATATAATTTTTATCAATTCTATTTTGTAAAGAGGGGAAAAGGAAGTCAAAGGTCCTCAAGAAGAAGAGAGAACTTAAATCAAATTACTATCATTTTCAGGCATTCCTCATCAATGGCCCCTGGCCTAACCATTTCTGGATTTTTTTGTTATAGGCAAGGAACCAAATGCTGAAAGAAACAACTCAACTACAAGACAAGCAATCAATATGGATTTAAAGAAAGAGAAGAGGGTTTTTAAAATGTCTTCACTTGGAACAGTTGCTGTAATGAATTATGATCATAAGCTTGAAGATGTTGACATTTCTGGTATAATTCAACAAAATCTGCATCACCCTCTGCTTTTTTCAAAGTGAGGGAAAAGTTGAAAGTTCCACTCACAATGTGAAATATGAGGTGGAAAACATTGACTAAGTCACAAGTCTCTGTTCCTAAGTCACAAGTCTCTGTTCCCTGTATTCTTTCTTGTTCTTCACTGCCAAATTTTGGGTCTTGATTCATCATGGATGCTGAGAATTTACTAACCAGGAACATGGGTTTTGTCCAAATTTAATCATTCAATATTTAAGACTTAAATCCGAATTTACCTCTAGGAAAAACAAAAAGAGAATTTATATTATAAGTACTTCAATTAGTAAGAGTATGCAATCATTGAATAAATTCATCAAAGTGAATTAAACTAGTTTATACTGTAAACCAGAAGCCGCCAGATGAACACTAATCAGAAATCACTTCTTCCAAACCAAAAAGAAGAAAACAAAGGAAAGTAAAGGATAACGTACAACAAAGGTAAACATAAAGAAATAAGTACAAAAGAAATGTTTAAAATGTCCCATGATAATAAATCATGATTAGCCACCATGAAAGAGCAGAACCAATGGTTCAGTAGGCAGAAATTTGTCGTGTTAAACGACTAAATTGTTTAAAGGTGGGGAACCCTTTTTCCATGGATTTTCACCAGATTGCAGAGACTGGACAATGGGGAGACTTTTCTGCCCAAGTAGGCCCATCATCTACCCCACATTTTCCAAGGCTCTGCTGGACTTGGGGACCTCCTCGAATAAATTTTAGGCAAGTTTCACTGCCCGTTAGGTTTTGGATGTTACGGCCCCAACGGGCCTCTTTGACTTGGAGCTATCCTCCTCCAAAAGAAACCAGGTTCTGTCATCTCAATCTCTGCCGGATGGAAATGCTTTCCACTTAATGGATGCTTTTTTTTTTTTTTTTGGATTTTTCTGTTTATTAACAAAATTTTGATAATTTATACAAAATATAGTATTAACTGAGTAGCTGAGTATTGAGTTTCCATTGATTAGATGATTGTGGAACCATGTTTTGGAGTGAAAATGATGTTTAAGACAAAAAGCAAAAACTGATCTTACAGGGATGTGCTGCTATGTAGACCACGAATAGCAGAGGGAAAGCAACAGATGAAGATGAGGTTTGAAGCTTTGGCATGAAGGAAATCTAATATAGTGTCATGATTATGGCACCAATTACTGCAATCTGCAAGACTTTGGATGATCAGAGGAGACTGCAGAAGAAAATTGCTAGCCTACCTATTGCAAGTTTGGTTGAATGTTTGTCTTTTTATTCTTTTGAGATAATTGAGTTTGGTTGAAAGTCCATATCAAGAGTAGTAGTCCATATTCTAACCAGCTTTCCACGACTTGGCAGAACGCTGAAATAATTCCATAAACCTTTTGTCATTACATGGCAAAATTATTTACTTTACAGCCTTTCTATCTGTGCTTAAAGAGTTTACACATTAGACAGACACATCCCTTGGTTAAAATAAATTCTTAATTTCTTACGGTTACTTGATCTTATCGGTTTACTGCATGATATGATAGGACGAACCCAGATTTTATTATGGCAAATCGTATCTAAATGCTTGTAAATCTGCATGCTGCTTGCTGGAATAGATACCATGCAGAAGCTCTTATGAAAATAGCCCAAAAAACAACAATGATAAAATTTAGAGAAATCAAATAGAAAAACATAAGAATTTACATAGTTCAATTTGTTGCCTACGTCTACAAAGTGAAACCGTTGTTTTATTATTGAGAAATTAAAGTATAATAAATTGACCTCTATGATTTTCCAAACCAATCTAAAATCTCTTGCACATCCTTTCTCAATAACCTCTTAAGAACTTTCACTCAAACTACTTTTGCTCCACCTAAAACAAAAGATAGAGTTACAAGATGTCCTTTCTCTAGAGCTCTTAAAGCACTACTTGCAATTCTTAAACTTTGAGATCTACTTTTATAATATAAAAGTCTAATGTAGAATGTGATTACGACTTGATGTAGAATAAGAAATTTAAAATCATACAACTATTTAATGTTGTATACAAACAAAAATCCTAATCAAATAAGATCTAGAATTCTGATCAATCTAAAACTCAACAAATCTCTACCTTTAACTTGAATTCAAACTCCTTAAACCTTTTCCAACAGTCGCACTCAATTACAACTTCTTAACTCCACCTACTTTCTAACACCTTTAACAACTTTCTAAGCATAAGACTTTCCAAACCATTGGCCTTTAAAACTACCACGACTACACATACTGCATCAAGCATGGTCCAACACTTGATTCCACCGAATGGCCAATGCACTTGTGTAGTTGTCAAGTCAATGGCACTAATTGACTTCGGAAAAGGACCTTGACAATCCTTCCAAATTACTACTAGCAAGAATTTTTGTCTTGTCACCATTGTCTACACCATGTGAACCTTTCATTACCTGTGCACTATTCCCATCCCTTCGAGTGCTCACATTCTAGACGCTACAAACCATTATGCAAATTCCCCCTCATTGGGACCATGTTGCCTTGTGTGACTTTTGCTACTCTATCACAAGCAGAATATCTATACCTTTGGAGTTTAACAGGCTTAATGATATTAGATTCTTATACATCTTTAGGATATAGGTCTCACAACCTCAAGAGCTAACAACCCTATCAAACATTTTGATTTTCACCACTGCAAAACCTATGAATTTCACTATTAACTTATTGCCTAAAGTCAAATTCCTAACCACCCCTTCTTGCAGTAAATAAAATTTCCATTTGATAGCATATGTGAGTGGTAGAAGCAGAATCTAAATACCAATAAGAATTTGCATCCATATTTTTTTAGATTTCAAGGATATCACAATCATCACCTTCAGCAACGAAAGCACACTCACCTTTGTTCTCATTACTTTCATCCCCTTTTGTAGGATAATCCCTTTTAATATGTCCATACCTTTTGCATTGAAAGCACTAAATATTGTGGGATTTAGACTTGCCACCCTTAAATCCCATGCTAGTTGACTTCCTCCTACGAACCTCAATTACCAATGCCAAGCCACTTGAATCTCTATCCCCTTCCTTACTTTTCTTTCAGGCTTCACGAGACATTAACATTGCTTGTGCTTGTTCTAACATTATTGTATCCATCCCACATATTAGAGATTCCATAAATACCTCATAGGAGTATGAGAGTGAAGCTAAGAATAATAGTGCCTTTTCCTCTTCCTCCACTTTCATATTAACCTTTTTCAACTAATCAATGATCTCGTCAAATATATTGATATGCTTTATGAGGTCTCCATTCTCCTTTATCTTTAAGCAATAAAACTTTCGCCAAAACTACAACTTGTTAGAAAGACTTTTCGTCAAGTAAATCTTCTCCATAACCTAGGGGCTGAATCCTCATCAATAACATGACATGTTATCTCTAATGCAAAGCCGAATAATACTCACACATCTTTGCTCCAACTCTAGCCATTCAGCATCCTTCATGTCATTGGGTTACCCTTCTTCATTTTTTAGCAAGGGGCACATCAAACTTTACTGCACAAGGAGATCTTTCATCTTTCACTACCACTGTGCGAAACTAGTTTTCCTATTAAACTTCTTAATTAAAAAATTTGTGGAACTAGTGACTTTCAATATCTTTGTTGAATCTTGAATTTACCGAACATGAAACTCTAATACCAGTTTGTTATGAAAATCACCTAAGAAATAACAAAGATAAAACTCAGAGAAATCAAACAAATAGAAAAACACAAGAATTTATATGGTTCAGCCTCTTGCTTACGTCCACAGAGTGAAACTGTTCTTCTATTATTGAGAAATTAAAGTACAATAAATTGACATCTATAGTTTCCCGAACAACCTAAGATCCTTTGTACACCTTTTCTCAATAACCTCCCAAGAACATTTACTCAAACCACTCTAGCTCCACCTAGAGCAAAAGATAAAGTTACAAGGTGTCTCCATTTTAGAGCTCTTAAAGCACTATTTGCAATTCTAAAGCTTAGAGATCCACTTTTATAATATAAAAATCCAAAATAGAATGTGATTAAGACTCAATGTGGAATAAAAAGTTTAAAATCATACAACTACTCAATATTGTACACAAACAAGAATCCTAATCAAATAAGATCTAGAATTCTAGTCAACCTAAAACTCAATAGAAGCACATTGATATCAAGCCATGACATTGGTTTTACAATATCAGGAAAGATGCATTCGTGCACATTGAGACAAGCAAAGCTGCAGAAAACAAAATTACTAAGGATGCTTTACTTTTTACTATTTTAACTTTCCAAGTCATATAATTCTACCACGAATGTACACATATTTTCATAAAAACAAAGGCATTAACGGATGGTAAGATCAAAATAGAAATTTTATGAATTTGACAATTTTTAATTAGCCTGTAACGTTCATTACACTATTTGATCATGTTCTTTTCTTTTTTCCTTTACCTACTATGTGTATTAAGGTTATTGTAGATGCCCAATTCTGGTTAACTATTATTTTTAAAGTGCTATTTACAGGAAAATTACATCAGGGTGTTCCAAACGTGGAAATACTCAAGGGCGTTCCAAGCGCAGAACGCCCGAGGTTTTTTAAGCGTAGAAACACCCTAAACATGAAAACACTCAGAGGTGTTCTAAGTCTGGAAGAGCCCAGGGGTTTTCCAAGCATGGAAGTGCCCAAAGGTGTTCCAAGTGCAAAAGCACCAAGGGTGTTCCAAGCACGGAAGCACCCTAGGATATTCCAAGCATAGAATTGCCCAGGGGTGTTCTAAGAGCGGAAGCGTCCAGGGGTGTTCCAAGTGCGAAAGCGTCCAGGGGTGTTCCATGCGCTGAAGTGCCTAAGGGTGTTCCAAGTGCGAAAGCACCTAAGGGTGTTCCAAGTGCAGAAACGCCCTAAGTGTGGAAACGTCCAAAGGTGTTCTAAGCATGGAAGCGCCCAAGGGTGTTCCAAGCATGGAAGTGTCTAAGTTGTTTCAAGCGCGAAAGTGCCAAGGGGTGTTCCAAGCTCAGAAAGTGTCTAGGGGTGTTCTAAGTGTAGAAACGCCCTAGGCATGGAAATACCTAGAGGTGTTTTAAGCGTGGAGGTGCCCAGAGGTGTTCCAAGCATGGAAACTCCCAAGGGCATTCTAAGTGCGAAAGCGCTCAAAGGCGTTAGTAGCACGAAAGTGCCCAAAAGTGTTCCAAGGTAGAAACACCCAAGAACAAGCATGGAATAATTGTTTGTACGGGAAAGTGAAAACAACTTAGAACAAGTGGCAGAGTTCATGAGTTACCTTTACATTTGGGATTTTCTAGATAGTTTGGCTTGGTAGCTCAGATATGGAGATAGTTAAGAAGACTTCTTCTTAATCTTTCTTTAAAGTACATGTGTTTTACCCTTTTTTTCTTTACTCCTTAAAAATACGTGTGGCTCACTATCAAGTGTCACTATTTCATTACTCAAAACTTACGCTTATTACTCAACTACATTGTCATTCTTTTAATATCCCATAAAACATTTTTTAACTGCTCTTCCATGATAAGCACGTTCTCCCATGATTAAATGTGCTCTCTTAACTACTCCTAAGAAAGTGCTTTTATTCAGTGTAAATAGGAGGTTGGGAGGTACGGAGAAAGGGGTAGACACCTAACAAAGATTACCCTGAGGTACGTTCTCCCATTCACCGCTATCCACTGCTTCTTCCACCTTTTCTCATCCTTCACCACTTGCCACCTAAAGCACTTACACTTTAAGGACTGCTCCAATCTTTCTCTTTGCCGCTTCTAATGCATCCCGATTCACTCATTGTAACACGTCCTTTCTCCATAACTAAAAGAACACTCTACAGTTATCAAGGTTTTTTTGGATCAAATCTTATCTCGATAAAATGTTCAAATCATGAGAAAGAAAACTGTTTTAAGTAGGTGAAGCACATCGATAGCTATCTTTGGTATAACTCCATGAGGTTGGAAGTCCATAATCATGAGAACCTAATTTAATTTAGAGGATGTTTCCCATTTATCAATGGCAATAATACATATTCGGTGCCACACCCTTTTCCCTGGTTTTGCTTACTTTTGATAACAAAAGAGGAAATGCATTCTTTTGAAGAAAATTAACTCACTCTATATATCTTGAGAAGAAAAAAAGGTCTGCAAATCTCCTATAAGATATTTCACTTCCACTTCTCTTAATCCAAGGTAAAACAATAAATTGTGAAAATTGATTGCCACCAACTACTAAAAATTAACTTCTGAAAGAGGAAACAGAAAGATGGGGAGCCGATTCTTTTGATGCACAAGGCAAAGAGGGCTGAATATGGCGAAGAAGCAGTAGGTTATGGTTTCTATAGCATGGGGTGTCAACACCAGCCTTCAATCGCTTGTTATTCTTCTCATTGCCATTGTTGTCGTTGCCACTGTCTATTTGAGACAAAGAAATGAATAACTCTTTGAGTACGAGATATACATGAAAGTTTTGGTGGCAAATGTGCAATATGTTTTCAAGGAAATGAGTATATGATAATGAATCTTACCCTCTATACAAAAAGAGAGAATGCACGTTTATGTCAAATCTGTTAGCTTGTGAGAAGTTCGGGAGAAAGGACCTTAACTATCAGTTATAGAAATGGCAACCTCACTAGTGTGACCACTTTAGGTTTCTTTTATTCTGTTTTGTTAATTTTCTATTCCATATCATATAAAAACAGGAATAATGATGGTTTTAAGATTGCATTTGGCAATGTTTTTGAGTTTTGTGGAATGTTTCCTTGTTTTATGTTAATAAGGTAACATGTTACAGCATTGTTAGGGAGTCTTAGAAATAAAAGGCTTGCTTTCATCGGGAAATTTCTCAACATAAACCAATGGGTTTTCATTGTCTGTCTAGTGGATTTAGCCATCCTTCCAACCTTCAATTTCATGCATAACAGTGGCTCAATAAACATTTTCAAGGCCGTTGTGAGTACTCTATAATATTTTCAAAAGATTTTACAGTTGAATATACCAACAAAGTGTTTTTTTTTTCTTTTTTAATCTCACTATCTTTGTCATTTTTGCTATAGTGGCTAAAATTTTACTAATTCATGTTATTAAAAAATATAATGCAACAATCGAATTTTACTGGTCCCCATTGTTGGTGGAATCCAACTTGGATAATCTAGTGAACCATCGGGTACCAGATTGAATTGTCAAAGTCTAGGCAATTGAAAAGCATGCTAGGCATTGGATAGATGCAGATGTTCTTATTTTCAATACCTATCTTTGGGGAAGTAGACGCCAAATAAGGGTCTTGTAAGTACATTTTCCAACTTATAATTAATCAAAACTAACAGAATAGTTCGAAGTGGTTATCATATTATCAGGTGGGGATTTTTCACCCATGAAGATGGGATTTATAAAGCAATCATGTTACCAAGAGTGTACGAGATGGCCCTGAATACATGGACACAGTGGTTGGACGTTCATGTCAATAGCAACACGTCTTAGTTTTTCTTCATGAGCATGTCACCAACATAACAAAGTACTATAAACTTTCCTATATACAATCTTTTTGAATTTAAAAAAAAAAAATTCAATTCTTTGTAAGAAAAGAATTATCTACAAATAACTTGAGAACAGCCAGACATTATGGCACCACTCATTCATTGAAATGTTAAAAATTTTTATTTGGTATATTACTTATTCTAAAGCTTTATACAGTTAATGATATTAATGAACTCATTAATTTTTTTTACAATTTTGTAGAGAATGTGTCAAAAACTCCAAATCAAAGTAGATTTATATAAAAAAACATAATTTATTTATTAATATTTAAATAGTACATGAAAAGATAAAAATTTTCTTTTTATAATTTAAGATTTTATTAAAAAAAGTCAAAATCTTAACTACTCCGTTTCTTTAAAAAATTACCTTATATAATTTATTTATTTATTTTTATTATTTTAATTATGACACCACTCGAAAAAATTTTTGGATCTATCTAAATTGTGTGCGAACGTGCACACAAATCCCGATATTGACAATCAAATCCATTTCTGCAGAAATTTGTTCGATAATGGAATGGATGGTAAAGACACTCCAAGTGTGTGTGCAAAAGCACAGCCAAGTTCGTTGTAGTTTGGCATTGTGCACTCTTTTCTAGAGTAAAAGATTTCCTTCAAATTCTTTCGAAGTACTCTCTTATCATGACTAAATAAATGTCTCAAATACTCAAACATCATATAACATGGATTATTCAATGGCAATAGCCGGAAAGGATTTGGCATTTTTGTCTATATCGACGATAGATTTCAAATTCAACATTAGGTATTATTGTTGAGAAAGTAGAGGAATTCATGGATAAGCTTGGTAATGTCAAGCTTGTTTTAATGGATTTGACTCACAAATAAAAAAGTTTGTATTCAGTAAGGGCTAAAGCTACACAAAATAACATTGACACTAGAAGGTTTTTCACTCGGTATGCAAAAGGGAATTTTGTGAATAGCTTTAAGGATATAATGAATTTAACATCTAATTTCGCCACCGAGGATTGCAAAGTTGTTTGGACTTAGAGCCTATTTTCTGCAGCAAGTAGTTTATAAGGAATTTGGACACTTAAATGATGGGAACTCAAAGTGTTTATGTTATTTTCGAAATTTTTAATTCAAAACATAACATTTCTTTTGCTCTAGATTTTTAGCTGAACTTGGCACACATATGACATCAAGCCATCATTAGCCAACTACCAGCATTAAGTCCCCTAGTCGATGAAGGTAAAGAAGAAGCTATATCCTAACCACTTACTATTTCAGGCGCTAGCCAACTCTCATTGATGATTTCTCTCCTTCTTCCCCTTCTTTCTTGGATGAAGCAACCATATAACTAACGATATGGATTGAGTAGCGAGATCAGTTACACTAGCTCGGGCATACTAACTGTCTTAGCGTCGGGGTCTGACCTTCGCCATTGTTTTTGCTATGAGGGCCATGAATACTGGGGAGGTCGAATCCATTAAGATGATGATGTCACCTATTGAAGCAAATTCAGGGGCTTCCGACGCCTCTGACTCTGAATCTTCGTCTCCGTCCGAGGCAAAAAATGAGTCTAATTTTGCAGGGGTCTCACCCTAGCATTCATTATCCCATTACCGAGGCCATACTCAGTAGCCATGGCTTTGTTGCACTACCACTTCTATATTTAGTCCTTGTATAGTTTCCCTTATCTTTATTGAGTTCCACCAATTGTGAATTCAATAGTAGATGAGTTATTAGAGTTACATTTGCCTTTTTTCGGATCAATGAATACGGAACCACCAGTTTATCATTCGTTACAGCCCCCTTCTCCATCGAGCAAAGCATTCTTAGTCCATCCAACCAAACCTATGAATCGGGATTCAACTACCTTTTATCTCATATCGAGGTTCGATACCTATTAGTCGAGTGTGTTTTTGTCTTGTTTGTTTGTTGTGTTAAATTGATTGACAACAAGTTTTTTATATAGACTTTCAAGTGTCCTTTATCTTTCTCCAAGTGTCATTCTATTAAGAAACATAACTCTTTATATGAAAAATTATCTAGAATCCAATAATCACAATATACATGGGAGATAACCTTTCAATATATGTGACTTTCCAATAATCACAATTTTCATATCAGAAACATAACTTCTAATTTACAACTTTTCATATGAAGAGATAAGGTTTTGAAAATACACCAATAATTACAAATTTGGTTGAATGTTTATCTTTCTTTGGATAATTAAGTTTGGTAAGAGATAAGTTTTTGAAATACACCAATAATTACAAGTTTGGTTGAAAGTTTATCTTTGTTTGGATAATTAAGTTTGGTTAAATGTCCATATTAAGAGTAGCAGTCCATTTTCTAATCAGCTTTCCACGACTTGACTGAACCGTGAAATAATTCAATAGACCTGACATGGCAAAATGAATGACTTTATAGTCTTTCTTGCTATGCTTAAGATTTTACATGTTAAAGGGACACATCACTTTGTTAAAATGAATTCTTAATTTCTTGCAATTACATCATAGAAAGCTGATTTTCCACGGGGACATGGTGATGACTTGACCTGATTGGTCTACTGCATCGAATGACAGGACGAATCCATATTTTATTATGGCAAATCATACCTAAATGCTATCAAAAAAGATGCATTTGGGCATTCCTTACACTGAAACAAGCAGAGCTACCAGAAACAAAATTACTCAAGTTGTTTTACTCTTGCACTGCAGCTTTATTAGATGAATTAAGGGAAAAAAAAGTTAGATTAGGATACTAAGTACCAATTTATATTGTGCTATGACTCAACTTTTCATTAGTAAAGATGCTTTCCTGCATTTGCTTTTCTTCTTACTGATGCAAGCAGAACCAAGTAATAAAATCACTCCACGAGAATTACACTACCACTCCAACATCAAGTTGAGGAAAAATCTATATTATGAAATACTACTAAGAAGTTTTAAACAAAAGTTTCATCTTCTGATTCTAGGCAATTTGAATACAATTTATTTCGAATTTGACCTAAGGCAAAACAATTATGGTGCGTGGTCCAATCGAAGTGCTTGGAGTCAACAATCATTTTTATTATTTGGTAAACCTCCAACCAAGATAGGAGCATGTGAAATTGAATTATGGTCAAGTTTGGCTTTGTTAAATAATTCATATCGATCGGAAGTATCATTGACTTTGGTTTTTTTATTATTATTTCAAAAAAAAAAAAACAACTTCATTTTAAATCATATTGCACTCAAGCATTTGATTTATTGATTGATATATGGTTTTCTACCTAAAGAGTAGACATCGAATCTCCTTCTCCCAATTACAAAAAAGACTTCATTTTAAAACATGCTAAAAAAAATAGACAAAAAATGATTGGAAAGTGTATGTACTAATTCATTAGCATTCAATAATTAATGCTTTGGTCTTCACTGATTGCCAGCTAATCTTAATTTAATCTTTTGATGATTCTGTCTTGTAATGAGGGGAAACGGACCTTTTGCGTTTGGAAAGTGAGGAAAATGTTTTTTATAAGTGACGAAAATGTTGAAAATTCCACTCACAACGTGAACTATAAGGTTGACGAAATCACAAATCTCTGGTCCTTGCATTCTTGTTCATCACTGCCAAATTTTGGCTCATTACTAACCTGGAACATAGATTTTGTCCAAATTCAATCCTTCAATGTTTAAGACTTAAATCCAAATTTGCTTCCAGGAAAGAACAAAGGTACATAATAATGCTTTATTAGAATATTTTTGTAAATATTCAAAAATTTAAAACCAGAACTTCCTTTTAAAGGATAGAACTTTAAATTTTTTGAAAGAATCGATATCATTATATAATTGTAATCATATAGTACAAACTTTTGAATTGTAACAATTAATTATATGTTAATTCTAATTATTTATAAGTACGATTCTATATATATATATATATATATATTGAAAAGCTTGTGGATTATCATTCAAAACCGCAGCCATTGTGCCATTTAAAGTCTCTAGTCAAGAGGAGCAGGAGACTTCTGATGGCATCTGGAACTGGCTAATCGGTAGCGCGCTGGAACTGGCTTCTCATTGATGCAAGCAGAACCAAGCAATAAAATCACTCCAGTAGAGTCACTCTACAACTCCAATACTTTCCCTTCCGAAATCTATCAGCCATTCTTCCTATATTAAGTTGAGGGAGAATCTATATTATGAATTGCTACAAAGAACTTTTAAGCAAAAGTTTCATCTGAATACAATTTACTTCGGATTCAACGTAAGGAAAACGATGTCAATGTTTCACAGGAAGGAGCTTGAGGTTCTGGTATATGGTCTAATCTAGGCGGTTGGAGTCAGTAATCATTTTTATTATTTCGTGAACTTTCAATCAAGATAGGAACATGGGAAATTGAATTATGATTAGGCATGTGTTAAATAATTTTTTTGCTTCTACCACAAGGATCATTCTGGATAAATTGTCTGATGAACCTTCTGATACTAATGTAATCATGCAATAAGGATGATCAGCTAGAGAAGTGAGAGCTTTTTTCATTGCCTAAAGCTGAAAGAATATGTTAGCTTAGTTTCAAGCACAACGTGAATAGAACCCTCCTTTTCATTTTTTGCTTTTGGGATATAATTTAATTTGTTTTTATTCAAAAGAGCTAGGATAAACCTGTTACAAGGACTGAAAAAAAAGGTTGGAAAGGGAAGAAGCACAAACAACTTACGGTTGAAACAAAAACCAAAAACAGGAAAATACAACGAAGGAAGTATCTAAAAATCCTTTCACTTATTCCTTGCTCCTTTTCATTGTTGCTGGAGCCTTCTTCCCCGACTCCGATGAGCTCTCCTTCCGTGATTTCTGTTTTTGAGAACCAGCCGAGGGAAAAGCCTATAAAGAGCACGATCAATGTGCTTATAATACCATATCCTCCATCTCTTCCAAAAGATGAGAGGTGCAATGACAATTTCTAAACCAAAGAAAAACCCTGTCTCAACACTTATCAGATTCCAATCGATATGTCTCCCAGTCCCAGAATGTGAAGGGCTATCTTTAAAAGTTGGTGAAGATTGACATTTTGCCTCTAAAGGAGGTCCACATAATCCCCCATTGTTTTCAAATGAAGCATCTGAAAACGACTGAAGCTGGGTACCTTTTGGGATCCTTCCCACCAATTTATTGTTTGACATATTGAGGAATGATAGGAAATTTAAGTTTGCTAGCTGCGAAGGGATCTGACCAGTTAGGTGGTTGCTTGAGAGGTCTAAGGACTTAAGCGTTAGCAAGTCTCCTAAAAATGATGGGATTGTGCCTGTGAGCAAATTACTTGACAAATTAAGTACGTGAAGTGCTTTGAATTCTCCGATGACTTGTGGTATTGGCCCTTCAAATTTGTTGCAAGAAAAGTCAATGGAGGTGAAGATAGTTAGGATTTTCACCAGCTCCATCTCTTGACCTTTGATGGTAACTGTTAGTACATCCTGAAAAGACAATTCATCGAACTGGAAGACTTCAAATTGGAGGTGTTTTAAATGGGGTCCATCTTCGTTTGCCTTCATAGCATTCCAGGTCCTCAAGTATGCTTGTGGCAGTTTACCACTAAAATAGTTGGAAGCTAAGTCAATAATTTGGAGCATTGGCCAAGTGATGTTGTTCCCTTGGCAATAAATATCTCCGTTAAATTTGTTGGATCGTAAAACCAGAGCACGCAACCTGGATGTATCCTTCAAATGGCAAGGAAATGTGTCATTGATTTGATTGTTCCCAATGTCTAAAACCTCCAGCATTCTGCAATTGGCCAAAGATTTTGGAACCTTCCCACCAATTAGGTTCCGATTGAGATCTAGAGTTTGTAATGTACAGATTTTTGAAAATGTGTCTGTAATGATGCCACTGAGATTGTTTCGCCTTAGATTCAGTACTCCAAGAGACACACTCATCTGAATCAGACATTCCGGAATTGGCCCACTCAGGGAATTATTAGACAAATCAAGTACTTGAAGATATGAATTGTTGCATATCGATGTGGGGATACTTCCGTGAAAGTTATTACCTGAGATGGAGAAGAAAGTAGCAAATTGGAGGTAGTTACCAATCTCAGGTGGTAAAACAGAGCTGAAATTGTTATTTGAGTAATCCAAATAAATGGCCTGTGGTGGAAAAATTGGGATTTGCCCTTGAAGCTGGTTGCCTCGAAAGTCAATAACAGACAAATATGAAGGTATATGCAAAGGTCCTTTAAATTGTACAAGAAAGTTTAGAGAAAGATTTAGGTATTGAAGCTTTGGTTTCCAAATCCAATTGGGTATTTCCCCATAAATCTGGTTGTTTGAAAGGTCTAGGTGGGTTAACTTGGACTGATTTTTCACGAAATCAGGGAATTTCGTTAAGTTGCAAGAAGCCAACTTTAATCTGGTAATGTTGGTGAAGTAAGGCACTGAAGCACTTGAGTCAACAAAGAAGTTGTTATATGAAAGATCAAGAAAGGAGAGTTCCCTCAGTTTCTGAAAGGCAGTCAATGGTATTAATCCACTGAAGTTGTTCCATGAAAGTGACAGGAACGTGAGACCTTGGATTTCAAATACCGACATCGGAAATGGCCCTTGTAACTTATTGTGACTTAGATCAAGGACTTTAAGTTCTAAAGAAAACTCACCGCTGACCTCACTGAATCCACCAGTGAACTGATTTTTTGAAAGGTCGACTCTCTTTAAGGATGGACTCCGAAATAAAGTTGGTGAGACAGCTCCACTAAAAGAGTTGTGTCGTAAGTCAAGAGTTACAAGATTCAAAAGGCTTGACCAGTTAGTGGAAAGGATAGAGCTAGTTAACTGATTGTCAGCAAGGTGTAGCTCTGAAAGGTTTCTTAATGATGTGCATGATGGAATTGGACCAGAGAAATTATTTTGGGAAAAATCCAAATAGATCAGCTGTCTAAGTTTTTCTATTGTTTCAGGTATGGGCCCATTGAACTTGCATTTCGTCAACTCTATTCTTCTCAATTGCCCAAGGTTACCAATAGATTCCAGTAATTCCCCCCCAAAATTTGTGTAACTAAGTACCAGTGTTTGAAGAGAAGCATTCGGAGGAAACTTTGGGAAAGAACCTTCAAGTAAGTAGTTGAATGACAAGTCCAGAGTCTGTAATGTAGGTACCTGGAGGATTTCTTCTGGTAGTCTTCCACTCAAGCCAGTTTCGCTAAGATGCAAGGAAGTCAAAGTTTGGAATTCTGCGAAGAATTTTGGAAATGGAGCGGACAAATTGTTACCGTCCAAACGAATTACTGAGAGAGACTTAAGCTTGGCAAGGGAAGGATCTATAGGTCCCGAAAGATAACAGTAGGACATGCTCAACACTTGCAGATTAGGCAGCGAAGATGCTAAAGTCTGGCTCCACTCTTTTCCATTGGCTGATATATTTACGCCATCAAGATAGAGAATTTTCAGCCTTGTAAGGTTTTGGACAAGCATTACTAGATTTGGCTTCTCAAGTTTCGCTGGTAGATCAAGAAACCAAAATGTAGATAAATCGAGAGTAACCAACTTTGTCATGTCTGAAATCTCAATCGGAATTTGCCCTGTAAAGCCCGCAGCTGACAAATTAAGATAAGTCAAATTTGCCAACTTATCAAACTCTGAAGGAAACGCGGATATGAATTCGTTATAAGCCAAATTAAGTCGCTGGAGATGCTGAAGAAGGAAAAGACTACATGAACTCTCAATTGCTCCGGAAATTGATTGGTTGCTCAAGTCAAGTTCGATAACACGACCACCTGCATCGCAGCTTACACCATCCCAAGAACAGCAATCCGTGCTTTGATTCCACTTCATCAACTTCACAGATAAAGTAGAATTGAGGGCAATTTTCAATCCGAGCAGCAACTCTTGCTGATCGCTTTGACATTGGCCAGAAACCGAAACTGCGTTAATGGTAAAGAAAATGGCTATAAATGAAATGAAGAAGAGCCATGAAACGAGTGAAATCCTCATTTGGTGAGGAAGATGAAAGACACTTGGCCAGTTGGAGAGTTACAGACTGCTGAACTATCAAGTTGGACGTAACGGATGTTCACAATAAAAAGGGGGAAGAAAGCTGCATGCTAGAAGAGTATGCTGCGGTGTAGACGGTAACGGTAGACCTAGAAAGTCGAAGGAAAAGCCGCAGAGTAAGAGTTAGACGAACTCGCTCAGTCTCTTATGAAAGAAAAATCTTGGTTTGTTGTCGTGGAGAACGTATTGCATGCGGCACGACTTGCAATAGTTGCATTGCAGGAAGACTCAAATGGTCAATTGGCACTGGAGAAGAAAACTGCAAACTTGTCAAGTTGAAGTCCATATACAAAAGTACCATTGGCTTTGTTAAATTATCCATATCAAAAGTATCGTTACTGTTAGTAGGATATGAAATTTTCAAACCTTAATTTTGTTTTACATTGGACTGATGGTTTCAGAATGTCATGTCAGCTTGGAAATTTTAATATAATCAGTCTAAGTCTTTAATATGTATGTTCAAAGCAGTTGCTTCGCTTCTTCTTCTTTTGTAAATTCGATTGTTGGCTTGGAAATTTTGATATAATCAGTCCAAGTCTTTGATATGCATGTTCAAAGCAGTTGCTTTGCTTCTTCTTCTTTTGTACATTCGATTGTTCAAAGTGTCTTGTTAGCTTGGAAATTTTGATATAATCAGTCCAAGTCTTTGATATGCACGTTCAAAGCAATTGCTTTGCTTCGCTTCGCTTCTTCTTCTTTTGTACATTCGATTGTTGGCTTCAAAGTGTCTTGTTAGTTTGGAAATTTTGATATAATCAGTCTAAGTCTTAAATGCATGTTCAAAGCAGTTGCTTCTCTTCTTCCTTCTTTCTTTGTTCATTAAAATTAGAAATTCTTATCATGCTGGTTGAAACTGTTGACTGCTCAAACATCCTTTTGTAACATCCAAACTCCAAATATTGAAATTTTAAACTCAAGTTGTTAGTAGTGATGGACTTCAATTAGGCCACATATCATATATAAGTCTTAACAATCATATTTATATCAGATGTGATATGTGACATCACATCCACGGTACTACGATATCATCAGAGCAATGTTTCTTTTTAAGCAAGCAATAACTCCAATTCAAAAAATGCTTTTGATTGCCTACTAATGTGTATTGGTGGTGATCACAAATAAATTAATTACCAACACTTTTGAAGTGTTTCACATTGATTATTCAAAAATGCAACAAAATCATCAGTGATTTTATAATTAGATTTGAGTTGTAATTAATTAATTTATTTTTTGAGAAAATACATTAATTAAAAAAATTAGTTGCTATATGTTTTGCTTACAAAATCAATAATGGATGCAGCTTTCTTCTTGTTTTTTCTTCTTTTATTTTCTGTCGTCTCAGTTTTGCAATTATGTTATTGTTTTTAAACAAAATTATTAATCAGACTTCAGGTTTATATTCAAATCTTTATTTGCTATATCAATTACAATGCTTGAAATTATATATTTTGACCTTATCAAAAGAAAGTTTTGCACTTTTTATGCAATAAGCTTACTATTCTATTTGAATTTGGCATATACTTTTTACTGTCTGTTTTGATTGAATGGTTCTATTTATTTACTTTTTACTCATCTTTTACTTGTATTATTATTTTTATCCCGACCCCTCCAAAATTAATATCATTACTTCGCCCCTGCTCGTCTTATTTCATGTAAGAGCTCCACATTAAAAAGGAAAAAAAAAAGTATTTAACAAGTGTTTGAAGCTCGGACATGAAAGGAATTTTACGCTTATTAATATATATATATATATATATGTATATTACACTTGTTGATATATATGATTATGGCACCAATGGCTGCAATCTGCATGACTTGCATGACTGCAGAAGAACATTGCTAGGCTATCTTTTACAAGTTTGGTTGAATGTTTGCCTTCATTTGAATAATGAAGTTTGGTTGAATGTCCATATCAAGAGTAACACTCCATTTTCTAACCAGCTTTCCACGTCTTGGCGGAGCCTGAAATAATTTCATAAACCTTTCGTCAATGACATGACAAAATCATTGACTTTACAGACTTTCTTGTTGTGCTTAAGACTTTACACATTAAACAGATAAAAAAATGATGAGAAATAACCTTATAAGTTTAATTGAAAAATTACCCTCATTATAATTTTAACTGTTAAATCTCGATTTTTTTCTATTCCACCATCTATTTAAAAATTTTAAAATTAAATCTCGATTTTTTTCTCTTGTCAAATATTGTCTATTTAGTCATCCCAAAGCGCAAAGATAATATCGAGGTATGTGTTTTAGATTCTTGAATTTATTAATTTATATTCATAGAACTCCAAAATTAAGATGTTGAAATTGATTAAATATATCTGTAAGTTAAAATACTGTATGACTTTGACAAATTAAACCTAACTGCGAGCCGATAAATTAATTAGTTATTAGATATTTCAAGAGATTCTGTATAGCTCTTACATGTTGGAGGGATTAGAGATGTAAAATCTTGTATGATTAAAATGATTTGGGGTATGATGAGAACTTGAGCAGTGTTATGTTAGTAAGATGGTAATTTAATATCTCACTACTCATCGGTATCTTTATTTTCTTGTTTGTCGCACTCTCCATTAACTGTATGACAATGAATGGAGAATAAGTTAAATTGAGAATGGTATAAGTTGATGTCAATACGTATAAGTGGGAGATTATGCATTTAAAGGTGGTGCGTCCACATGGCATGTAACTTTATTAATTATTTATAAATAATTAACATACATTTAATTAATGTTAGATATTGTTTTGATATTTTTTAATTAAATAATTGAAAAACATTTGAGATGAGATATAAATTTAAATTTAATTTGTTTAAATTTAAATAAGGATTATTTATGTAATAATCCATTATATTTAAATTTTTAAAAAATATTCTATCTCTATATTTCTAACATTTTTATAAATAGTGAACAGACGTATTGGTTTTTTGACACAACCAAGTGAATTATTCTATAAGTCATAAAAAACTAAAAACTCTTCCTCTTTTTTTCCCTTTATTCTTAAGGTACCATTAAGAATAAAAGATTTTGGAACATAATTTCTTGTGGAGGATTCTAGTAACCACTCCATAACAACGAGAAGGAAGAGAGCACAAAGGAAGATTCGTAAGACAAATTTTTTTTCGATTAGAAAAAAAGTGGAATATTCATATGAAAATATAAGCTCGCCTCCCAACACTATGCATTTGACAAATTAAGGTAAGTCAAAATTTCCAACTTATCAAGGAAACACGGATTTGAATCTACATGAAATGTCAATTGCTCCGGAAATTGATTGGCTGCTCAAGTCAATTCGATAACACGACCACCTGCATCGCAGCTTACACCATCCCAAGAACAGCAATCCGTGCTCTGGTCACAGATAAAGAAGAATTGAGGCCATTTTTTAATCCGAGCAACAACTCTTGCTGACCGTTTCGATATTGGCCAGAAACCAAAATTGCATTAATGGTAAAGAAAATTGCTATAAATAAATTGACGAAGAACCATGAAACGAGAGAAATCCTCATTTTGTGAGGAAGATAAAAGAAATTAGCCCAGGTGGAGAACTACAGATTGTTGAACTATCATGTTGGACGTAACGAATGTGTCCAATAAAAAGGGGAAGAAAGCTGCGATGCTACAGGAGTATGATGCCATGTAGACGGTAACGTAACGTAGACCAAAAAATGTCGAAGGGAAAGCAACAGAGAAAGACAAATTCGCTCAGTCTCTTACGAAAGACAACCCCTAATTAAACCTCAATTTTGTGTTGCATTCGATCTGTTGGTTTCAAAGTGTCATGTCAGCTTGGAAATTTTGATATAATCTGTCAATTCTATGATATGCATGTTCATAGCAGGTGTTTCTTCTTTCTTCCTTTGTTCATTCATACTAGAAATTCTTATACATATACAATGCTGGGTTGGAACTTTTGACTGCTTACATCCCCTTTTACCCTTTTTCCTCCAAGCAAGCAAAACCCACCGGATGGCATTACACTTTTGACTAAATGCAACAAAATCATTGGTTATGTCGACCAAAACATAGATTAATTGTTATTACAAAATGTAATTATTACTTTTTTTTTCCAAATATATAGTGTTTTTATTATTATTCATTTTTATTGAGAATATAATATATATTTTTGAACAATTTGAGAATATAAAATATAAATTTTTTTTACCATATTCACCATTACCTTACAATTGTATATAATAGATTTAAAAGTTATTGAGTTTTAGGATGATAAACAGCTGCTTGCTCTAATTACAAATTCAATCATATTTATATACTAACTCAGTATCTTTGCATATTTTTGTTAAGAAAAATGCAAGATTCAATGTTGATTGCTATCACTGATCATAACTTTTATAGTTTTTTTTTCTCTAAATGATTTATAATTTAAAATATTATGCCTATATTTCCACATGTATATCTTTTCCAAACTTATTATTATCAATCAAAAGAAAAAAAATAATTTGATTAAAAAATAATAAAAAATTAACAATAAATGATTAGTTAAAAAATCATTCAAGAGCATTCAATAATTAATGCTTTGGTCTTCACTAATTGCAAGCTAATCTTAATCCAGCTTGAATCTGAAACTAGCTCAAACAAGTTTCTTAACAAAATGCCCTTTAAAAGAAGAGTTGATATGACTGGAAGCTCTTTTCTTTTTTTCTTTTTTTTTTAAATACACTAATCTCTCAACTTTTAACTAAATTATATGTGAATTTGTTAGTTTTCAAAATGAACAGTTCACCCAAAAAAAATATTTTTACTAGAAACATAAATCTGGCCGTTAGTCAACCATCAATATTTCTATTAGTTTGATAATTTTTCTCTTTATTAATTTTAAAAATTACCACTACATAAACTATAATTTTCTATTTTAAAATTTTTTTCTTTTTTTCAAAAAAAAATCTTTCCACGACACTCCCCACACGATGCTCCTCAAAGAACTCGAGGTCTGGGGTACGTAGCCAAATCTTGCACTCTCTTGAGGAGATCCAGCTAGATCTGGCATTCCATAACTAAATTTGGCCACAGGGTGGTTGGCCGGTATAAGGAAGTGTCGTTAGCCACCCTAAGAGAAAGAAAAAGAGTGAAACAAGAAAAATGACATTTTAGACATTTTATATCTAGGCATTAATGTTGTTTATACATTTGGGACGGAGTGTTTGTTTTGAAAACTAATAAACCTATGTGTAGCTATGGCCAAAAGTTGATGGGGTTAGTGTATTTTGTCTTTTTTTTTCTACTTAAAGAGGTGTAATCAAGGGAACATGATTATTTTCTTTCAGTAAACAATGTGTAACCTCGAGAAAAAGGCATACTTCGTACATTATGTAATACCCCTCTCCAAATTTTAAATAAACTGCTGTTAGATAAAATCTCAAATTTGACAAATAGGTTCCTATTGAATTGCTTTATAAATAGTTGGATTTATAATAGAATATCTTTTTTTAAGGGCTTATTAGAAAATTATTAACTAGGTCTTGATTAAACGGTTGATTTAACATTAGATGACCGAATCTCTTGAGTCAGTTTCTTTGAAGAAAAAAATCCCATGAGAATATTGGAGGTTGGAAATTGAGAGAAAATCCTTTCCATTGAAGGATTAAGGTAAGATTATGTGTTTAGCTTTGAACAAAAATTCTAAGTTTAATCATGTTTTTTTAATTTTTGTTTAAATCCAGTACTGTTTCGATGACTTTTCGACAGCATAATGGGTGGAAAAGTCTTGAAAAGATCTTTTTAATGGTTTTTATAACATTTTATTTCGTTAAGCGGTTAAAGAGATAAATTTTTTAAATTGGCTGGAAAACCATTTTTAACAGTTTTGACGATCCAACTTTGGATCACCAAAACTCTACATTCCAATAACATTTTGAATCAATTCTTTGAGGGGGAGGGGGGTTGTAGTACAAAATGTGGTCGTTAGTTTGGTGCCAATGGCTCTATTAGGGCTTTTTTGGTGCTAAGATAATGGAAGATTCAAAGTTGGTTTGTTGATATTGGAAATCAAGAAATCTAGGTATGTTTGTAATAACTTTCAAACTTTTGGCTCTGTAACTTACGAATTTTGCAATCTTTTTCATTAAAAAAAAAATCTAATGTTACAGTATGACATGAATACTTTAAATTAGTTTTTAATTTATCACTGAAAACAACTCGGGTTAATAGTTATAAGAGTTTAAAATAAACCAATTGGTCATGAAAATCAGTAATTTCAAAATTTATGAAAATTTATTTTTAATTATTTCAAAAATTATTTTTAACCAATATTCAACCTATTTTGATAGAAACTTTAGAAATTTGAGTTACTTGACTTTTAGTGAATTTTTGCATGAGTAAATATTTTTTTGAAAAATTATTCTTGAATTGACATATTTTCAAAAAATTTATTGAAAACTTTCAAAAACTAAATTTTGATTTGTGCTTGACGTATTTTCACCAACCTCATATGTGTTACTAATTTGGTATTTTAACCTGCAAGTTTCGAGGTTTTGAATCAGGTAAGTAACTAATATTCTTTCGGTATTTTTACACTTAAAAAAATTAGACTTAATATGAATTTAAATTTCATATATTATGTATAATATATTTTATCCTATGATTTGTTAAAATCAGGCTAAACATGTAAAATGTACACACACACACACACACACACACACACACACACACATATATATATATATATATATATATATATATATATAATTTCTGTATGTTGGATTAAAAATGTGGATTATGCAACGTATGATTTTTTATTTTGAAATTTGTATATGATTTTGTTTAATGTATGCATATATGATTATCTTTGTCAATACAACATAAATATATAGTTTGAAATGAATTTGCTTTTGATGTAGACAATATATGTTTTGTAAAAATGGATAATATCATTTTGTGAATTTGGGTAATCTAAATATATGTTTTGTTTTATCTCCAAGTATGTCTATGCTATGATCTTGCCAATGGGGGTTAATTATTGGTCATGTCGACATGTATTATCCACTTTTACAAAACACATATCGTATTTTGAGTGGAAGTATTTCACATGCCCACACGAAGGTTATCACAGCATGAGAGCAAGATACTCAACTTCTTGCTAAAAAGGACAAAGCTTAAGTTGAAGGCTTATGCATGCATGGAAGTGTTGTGTGTGAATAAATCAATTATGTACAAGGAATATGAACAAAATAATAGAAAAATAGATACATAAATACATTTAAATCACAAGGCTTAAGATAACAAATAACTAGTTATAAGCTCGACTCTCGAGATCCTCAGTAGAGTCGCCAAGCTATCATAATGTGGTGAGTCCTTAAACTCAATAGTTTGACTTAAGAAGAGTTACCGTCAATCTTTTTTTAGATGTGATTGACTACTTAGGTAAATCTGTTTTCCTAATGAAGTCTTAGGTTTGACTCAGGTTCATTAAAAAAATAAGTTTGGTCTACAAAACAAATTTGGGTTCAAGAATACAATTACATGTGAGGAAGGTATTAGCACCTTCACAATGCCCATTCAATTGATACCTAATTAATTATTTATTACCCTTAGCTTTATTTATTATTTAATTTTATTCCATTCCCCAAAATAAACAAAAACTCTTTGATATTAAAATTTTCCTTCAAAACTCCAACAATTATGACAGAATTCAAGAAAAATCTCTCATCGAGGGATTTGTAAGAAGCTATTATTTATAGCTTCTTGAAATTCCATCATTCAAGAATTTTTATTTATTTAATGTGAGCCCTTAAATTTTTATATCACAAAAAATAAAAATAAAAATAAAAAATAAAGATAAAAAAACTAGAATAATAAAAAATACTTACCTAATTGGGTTGAAAAACTCAAAAAGAAAACCAAACTACAAAACCAAATACCAAGCGTGCACTGCTGGGAAAGAGGAATCCTCTCTAAACCTTATTCGAGAAACAAGCCTAAAAAGAAAACCAAATTGCAAAGCTAGATACCAAGCGTGCGCTAACGAGAATGAGGAATCCTCTCTGAACCTTATTTGAGAAACTAGGACACTCTTTCTCCTTGTCTTTCTTATCTCTCCCTTTTAATCAAAATAGTTTCTTTTTCGAGAACTAAATTGATTCTCCTAGATCAATAAAAAGTAATTGAAACCTAAGAACTCCAAAGAATATTTTTTCTCTATTTTGCCAATTGTCTTTCTTTCCTCTCCCTCTCTGATGCTTGGGTATATTTATAGTCAATGTGTTTTATTCCTCCTTGAATTGGTTTTTTGAGTTTTAATTCAACTTAACGTATTCTCTTATCAGATTTTCAGTTCACCTAAGGTTCGGATTGGTGCACGCATATCCTTATCCTTTTCATATTTATCTCTTTTTATTGTCATATTTTATTATTTTTAAGTTTTTCAAAATTCAATAAATTATCTAGACAAAATGAGATGTCTACGATAACTTTTATATTTTTTTCTCTTTAGTACTGATAGTTTAAAAAACTTTGCCTATATTTCCAAATTAATTCTTATCAACCAAAAACACAATCGGTTCAGTGGAGGCAGGCAGGGGCCTTGGGCTTCCCTTGGCTTTTCAATTATTTGGTAGTCGGGCTTGATTTGTCTACCCTAAGATGGAGAATTTTTATTTCAGCTCTTCCAAGGATTTATAACATGACCTCCCTTTCCAAATCCTTGGTAATTGATATGTAAATTTTATAATTTCCTAATACTTTTACTGATCCAAATCCAATTACTTATTTGATTTTCTTTTATTCTTTTAATATTTTCATTATTAAGTTTGATTTTTAACACTTTAAATCATGAATTTACCTTCTCAATTAATCAAATACATAATTGACCCTGTTTATTTTTTTGAAAAAACACATTAATTAAAAAAAAGTTGCTATATAAGTTTATATTCAAATATTTATATGCGGATATCACTTAGATGTTTGATATTATATATTTTGAACTTATCAAAAGAAATATACACTTTTGATGCAATTATCTTACTATTCTGTTTGAGTTTGGCGTATACTTTATACTGTATATTTTGATCCAATGGTTCTATTTAACTTTCTTGCTATGCTTAAGACTTTTACATACTAGGAGGGACACATCACTCAACTAAAATGAATTCTTAATTTCTTACAGTAATTTCATAGAAAGCTAATTTCCACAGAGATCATGGGAGCTGACCTGATCGTTCTACTTCATGTTATGATAGTTCTAGGGTTAAAATAGGATGAACTCAGATTTTACTATAGCAACTCATATCTAAATGCATGCAATTCTGGCAAGTTGCTTGCTGGAATAAATACCATATAAAAACACATTGATATTAGGGCATGACGTTGCTTTTATCATGTCAGGAAAGATGCATCGTGCATTTCTTACACTGAAACAAGCAGAGTCGCGGAATGTAAAATTTTTTGCTCAGTAATAATTTGATCATGAGGGGTGTAATATGCCGAAATTAGGACAGTATTTGGGAAAAGTAATACCAGTTACTGAGTAATGCAAAATTTCCAAGTATAGACAAATACTATTTCATTTCCCCTTACGGTTGATACAAAAACCAAAAGCAGGAAAATACAACAAAGGAACTAGCTAAAATCTTCTCACTGATTCCCTTTACCTTTCCATTATTGCTAGAGCCTCCTCCTCTGACTCCGGTGAGCTCTCCTTCCATGATTTTTGTTTTTGAGAACCAGTCGAGGGAGAAGCCTGAAAAGAGCACGGTCAATGTGCTTATAATACCATATCCTCCATCTCTTCCAAAAGATAAGCGGTGCAATGACAATGCCTAAACCAAAGAAAAACCCTGTTTCAATACTTATAAAATTCCAGTCGATATGGCTCCCAGTCCAAGAATTTGAAGGGCTATCTTCAATAGCTGCTGGGGATTGACATTGAACTTCTAAAGGAGGTCCACATAATCCCGCATTCTTTTCAAACGAAGCATTTGGAAACGACTGAAGCTGAGTACCGGTTGGGATTCCTCCCACCAACTTATTGTTCGAGACATTGAGGAATGATAGGAAATTTAAGTTTGCTAGCTGCGGAGGAATCTGACCAATTAGGTGGTTGCTTGAGAGGTCCAAGGATTCCAGCTGATGCAACTTTCCTAGAGATGGAGGGATTGCCCCTGTGAGAGCATTTTGTGACAAGTTGAGAAAATAGAGGGCTTTGAATTCTCCGATCACATCTGGTATTGGCCCTTCAAATTTGTTGCATGAAAAGTCAATGGAGGTGAAAAGAGTTAGGATCTTTACCAGATCGACCGTTAGACCTTTAATGGTAACTGTTACACCGTCCAGATAATACAATCCACTCCCTTGTAGAAACTCAAATTGAAGGCGTTTAACATTTAATTGGGCTTCATCTTCATCAACCATCATTGCCTCCCATGTTGTTAACAATTTCTCTGGTAGTCTTCCATTAAAACTATTGTGAGCAATGTCTATAATTTGAAGCTTTGACCCGGTGCCCGTATTTACTGGACAACCAATTTCCCCATGAAATTCATTTGATCTCAAAACCAGAACCCGCAAACTGGATATGTTATTCAAACGGCAAGGGTAGGAATCATTGATATGATTGTTACCAAGGTCTAACACCTCCAGCTCTTTACACCTAACGAGGGATCTTGGAATCTTCCCTTGAAGCTCATTGCTATTGACATTTAGTGTTTGTATGGAACAATGACTTGGAAATGCATCAGGAATATTGCCATCGAGACTGTTGCCCCCAAGATTCAGTACCCCTAGAGATACTTCCCTTGCAATTAAACAATTTGGTATTCTACCACTCAGATTGTTGTTGGACAAGTCAAGAACTTGCAGGTAAACAGCATCACATATTGAATCAGGAATGAAACCTGTAAGGCCATTGCTTGAGAGAGAAAAGAAAATAGTGTATGACAGGTTGCTACCAATGTTAGGTGGTAAAGTAGAAGTAAAATTATTTCTTGAATAATCCAGATAGCTTGCAGATGTAGGCAGAGTTGGGATATTACCACTGAGATTGTTAGAATGCAGGTCAAGGACATTGAGAAGAGGCATTTGATAAGGTTTTTGCAGACCCACAAGCCGATTAAATGAAAGGTTCAGATGCTGGAGAAAGCCATCGGCAACATTCCAAATCCAATTTGGTACTTCACCTGAAATTTGGTTGTCTGAAAGATCCAGATAGGTTAGTCTTGATTGGTTCTTTAAATCAGGAAACACTTTCAGTCTGCAAGAAGCCAGTTCTAGTCTACTAAATTTGGGGAAGGATGAAAAGGTAGAATAGCTGCCAGTTGCATCGACAGACAGCTTGTTATGTGAAAGGTCAAGATGTGTGAGGTTGACAAGCTTCTGAATGTCTCCTAGCCATATAGTGCCATTAAACTTGTTGGAAGAAAGCGACAGGACATGAAGTCCCCTGAGTTCAAAAACAGACATGGGTATAGGCCCTTGCAGTTGGTTGCCACTGAGATCAAGAATATCCAATAAAGATTGTCTCACATTTGGAAAGTTAAGAACTGTGCCATCAAATTGATTGTTGGAAAGCATAACCGTCTTCAGTAACGGGAGTGCAAAAAGATAGGACGGAATATTCCCATGAAGTGCATTGTGACTTAAATCAATATAAGTAAGATTTTGAAGGCCTTCCCAGTCATATGATTGGATCTCACCAGTCAGTTTATTGTGAGAGAGGTCTATAGAGGCAAGATTTTTGGACATGTTAAATGGTGGAATTTGACCAGTGAAGCTATTGAATGACAAGTCCAAATAAACAAGCTGTTGGAGATTTGGGAATGAATACAGAATTGCTCCACTGAAATTGCAATTGGAAAGGTCTAATCTTGTCAAGTTCACAAGGTTGCCTATGGACTGTGGTAATGACCCAGAAAAATTTGTTCCGCTAAGCAGTAGGATCCGAAGAGAACCATTATAAGGGAATTCTTGCAAGGATCCCTGAAGTTTTTCATTTTCGTGTATGTCAAGAGACTGTAGCGTCCTTACCTGGAGAATCTCTTTTGGAAATATTCCATGCAAGCCACACGAACTGAGCCGCAAGGAAGTCAAATTTGAAAGCTTAGCAAGGAATGTTGGAACCGTAGCAGACAAATTGTTCTTATCCAAATGAATAACAGAGAGATTCTTCAAGTTTTGAAGGTGAGGTTCAATTGGTCCAGAAAGATAACAGTTGGACATGCTCAACACCTGCAATTTACTTAATGAAGCAGATATGGGCTGGCACCACTCTTTGCCCTGCGCTGATATGTTCACGCCATCAAGGTGAAGTTCTTCTAGCTTACTCAGATTTTGAACAAGCATTCGTAGATTTGGGTTTTCAAGCTTCAATTGAACGTCTCCAGGGAAGTTTAGAGTAGATAAATCAAGAGTAACCAACCTTGTCATTCGTGAAATCGCCACAGGTATTTGACCTTTGAAGCCAGCATTTGACAAATTTAGGTAACTCAAATTGGCAAGCTCATCAAACGTGGAAGGAATAGTGGAGTTGAAGCTGTTATATGCCAAATTGAGACTCTGGAGATTGTGAAGACTGAAGAGGCTGCTTGAGTTGTCAATCACACCGGAAATTGATTCATTGCTCAAGTTTAGGGCGATAACCCGACCACCTGCATCGCAGCTGACACCATCCCAAGAACAGCAGTCCGTGCTTTGATTCCACTTCACCAGCTTCACAGATAAAGTAGAATTGAGACCATTTTTCAATCCGAGCAGCAACTCTTGCTGATCGCTTTGACATTGGCCAGAAACCGAAACTGCGTTAATGCTAAAGAAAATTGCTACAAATGAAATGAAGAAGAGCCATGAAACGAGTGAAATCCTCATTTTGTGAGGAGGATGAAAGACACTGGCCCTGCTGGAGAGTTACATATTGCTGAACTATCAAGTTGGACGTAACATATGTTCACAATAAAAAGGGAGGAAGAAAGCTGCATGGTAGAAGAAAATGCTGCCGTGTAGACGGAAACGGTAGACCAAAGAAAGTCGAAGGCAAAGCAGCAGTCTCTTACCAAGGAAAATTTACGGTTGTTGTCGAGTAGAGCGTAATGGACACGGCACGACTTGCATAGTCGCACTGCAGGAAGACTCAAAACAGTGGATGGACATTGGAGAAGAAAATTGCAAACTCGTCAAGTTGACGTCCATATCAAAAGCACCATTGACTGTATTAAATTATCTATATATCAAAAGTGTCATTATTTATTAATTATTAGTTTCTCTTTATTATTAAGTTAAACATATATTTAATTGACTACTATTAACTTTATTAATTTTAAGTTAAATATTTAAATCTCACTAATTTTACAAAACTATCAAACTTTTAATTTTGTTTTGCTGTTGGTTTCCAGTTGTCATGTGAGCGTGGAAATTTCGATATAGTCAGTCAAGTGACAAGTCTGTGACATGAATGCTCGCAGCAATTGCTTCCTTCTTCTCCTTTCTTTCTTTGCTCATTAATGCTAAGAAATTATTAGTGTTAGGTTGGGAGTCCATATCAAATGTACTATTGGCTTTTGTTAAATTATCAATATCAGAAGTGTCATGACTTTGGTTTTTCTTCACTATTTAAAAAAAAAAATTTGATTCTTACTATTTACGATTAAAAATTATACATTAATCATTAAATTAAATACTTCATTGAATATTATCAACTTTGCTTAATCTAAGTTAGACATTCAAATTTAAGAAATGCTTTTGATTGCCTTGTATCAAAATGCTTCACATGCTTTATTTAGATGCAACAAAATTAGTGATTATATATATCAAGTGCAATATCAGTAAAATTCATATATATATATATATATATATAATTCTTACTTTTTAAAAATAAATACTGTTTGTATTCTGATTTATTTTTGTTGAGAGTATAACATTTTTTTAACAATTTGAGAATATAAAATATTATGCTAAAGAAATTATTTTTATTAATTCATTTGGGCCAGTTACAAAACAACTGGTTTAATTTCTGGCCCAACTAATCCATCATTGTTGAAATTGGATCTGGGTCGGGTCAGATCAGGCCCTAGGGTTTATCTATAAATGTGTAAAAGGGCAGACTCTCCCTTGCCGCCTCTGTCTCAGCCGGTGTTTCTTGAGCAACCAAGGAATAGGAGACTGCTTTTCGTCATTCCATCACCATGAGAGCCAAGGTAATTTCTAAAGAAAAATGCATCACGCTGAATGTTTAACTTCACTATTAGGTTTTGATTGTTGTTTCATTTGTATGATTTTTGTTTTTTAAACAGTGGAAGAAGAAGCGCATGAGAAGATTGAAGAGAAAGCGCAGAAAGATGAGGCAGAGATCCAAGTAGACAGGAGCAATCTCTCCCGTCCTACGGGTTTCAGTGTCAGTGCAGTTTAGGGTCTAGTCATCCTGTCAGTTTTATTTCAGTTTTGAAGCTTTCTTTCTTTCTTTCTTTCTTTCTTTGTATTTGGGTCTTTCAAGTTGGTCTTAATCTGGCAGTGAGTGTTTCAGTTTTTTCAATTGTTGAGAACAGTTTGATCGATTCAATGAAATGGGTGTTTATTATTATTTTTGTTTTATTATGATGATTTATTTTGATTGGGAATGTTGTTGCATGGCAAATGCACGGAAATGGCTCCATGAAGCATTTCTCTGCCTGCCTCTGCTCTCTCTTTTTTGCGGGTAACTGGACAGGAATATAATGATGAATACGGAACTTGAATTCAGATTGTGAGCCAGAGTTTGAATTATGTTTTGTTCTGATTAATTCATTTTCATTGGGAGTGTTGATGAATTGCAAATGCATGGAGAATGTTTATGAATTCCAAATGCATTGGTATGACTCAATGGAGCATTTCACTCTGCCTCTGCTCTCATCGTTCTTGCGGGTAAACTAGACTGGAATGCGGAATAAATTCAGGTTCTTATCAGATGATATGAGAATTAAGGAAACATCAAATTCTTTGCTGTTGCCAGTGGATTATGAATAAGGACATCGATTCAGATTGTGAAACAGAGTTAGAATATTTTTGTTTTGTTCTGATTAATCCATTTTGATTTGGAAAGTTGATGAATTGCAAATGCGTGGAAATGGCTCCGTGGAGCATATCTTTGTTTGCCTCTGCTCTCTCATTCTTACAAGTAACTAGACAGCAATGTTTAGTAGATTCAGATTCTTATCAGATGATATGAGAATTAAGAAACATCAAATTCTATGCTGTTGCCTGTGGCTCTATGAATAAGGATCGATTATTTTTGTTTGTTCTGATTAATTCATTTTGATTGGCAATGTTGATGCATACCAGATGCATTGAAATGGCTCCATGGAGCATTTCGCTGTCTACCTCTGCGCGCTCATTCTTGTGGGCAACCGGACAGGAGATGTAATCATGAATAAGGACTTAATTCAGATTGTAAGCAGAGTTCGACATTCACATTCATCAAAAACACTTCATTACCTTGCATCCAGGAGCTTTGATTAATTTATTCTTGATCACATTTCTTGTTTTTGCCAAGAAAAAGGATTCCAGCTCTTTAATAATATCCAAATCCTGTCAGGACAGCTACTCCAGGAAGAAGAAAAATCAGAATATCAGGTCTAGTTCTTCTGTTCTTGGGGATATGTATATATTTGTAAAATCCCACAACCAGACAAATTTTAATCAGTCCAGGAGAGTAAGCTTCAAATAACACGTAATTACAATTGCATGGTTATAAAGACAAGATTTTACAGTTTGAAATTTACCCAAGTGGTAAATTTTAACGAACTGGAGACCTAAGGGAGCTGAAGAACCAAAATTTGAAAATTTTTTAAAAAGAATAATAAAATATCTTAATCAAATTATAAATATAATAATAAATATGTAAAGTACAATAGTAAATATGGATGTGGTAACCAAATAAAAGTAAAAATCCATTTCCCTGTAACCAAACAGATTCGCGAGGGAAGCCAGCGGTGAAATCATAATAATAAGGGAACCTTCTAACGAAACTAATCTTCCTTGTAACTAAACTAGCACTGGAAGCTTGCAAGAGAGCCTATCTCTTGAACATAAGCAAACAGTTAATTGCATAGAATTGCCGGAAAAAAGCCGATCAACAATGGAAATGGACATCGATGGCGCCTGTAAACCCAAAGGTACCAACTTTGTTCCCGTCCTATCATTTGTTCTGAGATTGCATCATCATACAAATTACTGAACTTTATTTTCTGCTTCTATGTTTTTTTTTTTGGTTCAAAAAGAGAAAGAAGGTGAAGAAGAGAAGGAAAAGGGGAAGCCAATCGTGGCAATGTTGGTGGGCGCACCAGGAAGTGGCAAGTCCACTTTTTGCGACAACGTCATGCGAGCTTCTTCACGTCCCTGGGTTCGCATCTGCCAGGTTTCTCTCTTTCTCTGCTTAATTGTCCATCGTTTCTGGAAATGGGGTGTTGTAAAATTATGATTTTGATACGATGTTATGGTTCCTTTTTCATTTACTATTGTAAATGTGATGTCTTGAATCCTGATACTTGAAATTATAAGGTTAATGAACTAGTGCTGCTAGCAAAGTGGGCTGTGTTAAATGTTATTAAGATTCTATTTGCTTCTTCTTGCAGGATACAATCAATAACGGCAAGGCTGGGACAAAGCTGCAGTGCTTAAATAGTGCAGCTGCTTCACTCAAGGGGGGCAAGAGTGTGTTCATTGATAGATGCAACTTAGATAAAGAGCAGCGCCTGGATTTTGTGAAGCTTGGTGGTCCGCAAGTAGAGGTGCATGCTGTGGTGCTTGACCTCCCTGCCAAGCTTTGTATATCTCGCATAGTTAAACGTACTGGGCATGAGGGAAATCTTCAAGGTGGAAAAGCTGCAGCAGTTGTGAATAGGATGTTGCAAAACAAAGAATTGCCCAATTTGAGTGAAGGGTTCTCTCGAATCACATTTTGCCAGAATGAGGCCGATGTTCAAGCTGCTGTTAACACCTACACTGCACTCGGCTCTTTGGACATCCTTCCACATGGTTGTTTTGGTCAGAAGAATCCTAATGCCAAAACTCAACTTAGCATATTGAAGTTCTTAAAGAGACCGCATGAAACAAATAGTCAGGATTCTGAGCCTTCTCAACTTAGTAAGGGTAAGGGTCCCTGCAGCAAATCACAAGAAACTGTTTCATCGTTGTCAGGTGCAGCTAGTCAGAAGATAAAGGTCAGTGAAGACCCGGTGGCAGGTTTTATTAGTCAGCATGATGATGATTTTCCTACTTTGGCATTTCCGTCTATTTCTACAGCAGATTTCCAATTCAACCTTGAGAAAGCGTCTAACATTATTGTTGAGAAAGTAGAGGAATTCATTGATAAACTTGGTAATGCCAGGCTTGTTTTAGTGGACTTGACTCATGGATCAAAGATTTTGTCCTCGGTTAGGGCTAAAGCCGGAGAAAAGAACATTGACTCCAAAAGGTTCTTCACATTTGTAGGAGATATAACTCAATTGTATTCAAAGGGAGGTTTGCGCTGCAATGTAATAGCTAATGCTGCCAACTGGTAAGCTCTTTATATATATAATTGATCTGCCTGACATCCAATGGCTGAGTAAATAAGATGATTGTAACTTTTAGGTGGAGGAACTTCGCTAGTAGCTATGTTTCATCTTTTTGAGTTCTTCAGATTTGCTGGTATAGGAACCCATGTGTAGGTAATCACTAAGACCTTATCCTCCAGGATGGAAAATGTCTATGAAGAAAGATCAGTTTCTTGTTTTAAACATTTTGTCTATGTTGTAAGGTGTCTAACTTGATCTTAAACCATCAAAAACCTACCGGCATGTTTATTCTGTCTTCCATGAAATATTATTATTCTTTCTTTCTCAGGATCTCACAACTAGTTAGATCTAATATGCATAGTTCTGAAAGTTTTTCTGTCAACTGTGAGGATGCAGTATATCTTGCCTGCTTTGTAATAACACTACTCTTTGAAAACAAACATGATATTTCTCACAGAAAATAAACATGATACTTCTTTTTTTATAAATGCCAACTAAAAATTCATTCTGTTCAGGCGCCTGAAACCTGGAGGCGGTGGGGTAAATGCTGCAATTTTCAATGCTGGTGGTCCTGCTCTAGAGGCTGCAACCACGGATCGGGCTAAATCTCTTCTCCCAGGGAATGCCTTGGTTGTTCCTCTTCCTTCAATTTCTCCTCTGTATAGCAAGGAAGGGGTGACCCATGTGATCCATGTGCTTGGACCAAATATGAACCCACATAGACCAAATTGTCTCGACAATGACTATACCAAAGGCTGCAAAGTTCTTCGAGATGCTTACTCATCACTGTTTGAAGGATTTTTATCTATTGCTAAGACCCAAGTGAAGTTCCCCAGTAGAAGCAGTCAAAGTATTCAGTTAGAGCTTTCAATATCAGAAGATAAAACTGAGAATATTCTTAGAAATCATTTTTCACATAGTGATCAAGAGATTAAAGAATATGGCAACTATGAATCTGACAGAAGTAAGAAATGCAAGGAATCTGAAAATGAAGTTGTTGTTGTCATGGGCAAAGAACAAGAAATGGTTTTATCATTGTCAGGTGCAGCTAGTGAGAAGATAAAAGTAATTGAAGAGCCAGCGGCAAGTTCTATTAGTCAGCGTGGTTTTGATGTTCCCACTCTGGCATTTCCATCAATATCTACAGCAGATTTCAAATTTAACCTTGAGAAGGCGTCTAATATTATTGTTGAGAAAATAGAGGAATTCATGGATAGGCTTGGTAATGCCAGGCTTGTTTTAGTGGATTTGACTCATCGATCAGAGATTTTGTCCTTGGTAAGGGCTAAAGCTGCACAAAAGAACATTGACTCCAAAAGATTCTTCACATTTGTAGGAGATATAACTCGACTTAATTCAGAGGGAGGTTTGCACTGCAATGTAATAGCTAATGCTGCCAACTGGTACGCCTTTTGTATATATAACTTATATCTGTGACATCCAATGACTGGGTAAATAGTATGCTTGAAATTAATTGGTGGTGAAATCTGCTAGTAGCTTTTTTTTTTTTTTTAAATTCTTTGAATTTTGCTGGTATAGGAATCCACATATGGGAAACTCCTGAGACTTAGTCCTTAAGAGTGGTTTATGTCTATGCAGAAAGATCAGTTTCTGGTTTTAATCCATGAGTTTAATGAAATGTAACGTCTTTTTTTTATACAGTGTCTTGTTAGATGTATAATTTGATCTTAAACAGTTAAAAACCTTCTGGCTGGTTCACTCTGTCTGACATGAAAGATGATAATATTCTTGCCCTTTCGGGATCTCAGAACTAGTTAAAATAACATGCATAACTCTGAAAGTAATCCACTGTGATGATAAAATATGTCATACCTGCTTGATAATACCAATATTCTCTGAAAGTAAACATGATGCTTCCACTCGTGCATACATTTCTTTTTATGAATGTGTACTGAAAGATCATCCTGTTCAGGCGCCTGAAACCTGGAGGTGGAGGTGTGAATGCTGCAATCTTCAATGCCGGTGGTTCAGGTTTAGAGGCTGCGACCAAGAATCAGGCTATGTCTCTTCTTCCAGGGACTGCTGTGGTTGTACCCCTTCCTTCAATTTCTCCCTTGTCTATTAGGGAAGGGATGACCCATGTAATACATGTTCTTGGACCAAATATGAACCCAGAGAGACCAAATTGCCTTGATGATGACTATATCAAAGGCTGCAAAATTCTTCAAGACGCTTACTCATCACTCTTTGAAGGGTTTTTATCTATAGCTAAGACCCAAGTGAAGTTTCCCAAGAGAAGCAGTAAAAGTATTCTGTCAGAGCCTTCAGTACCAGAAGATAAGATTATCGGAACTATGACTAAAACCTGGGCCCCTTGGGTTCAATCTCTATATAACATTGCAATGCAGCCTGAGAAGTATAAGGATGAAGTGCTGGAGGCATCAGATGATGTTGTTGTATTGAATGATAAGTATCCAAAGGTAAATACATGCTGCCTTCTTCAATCCTCTCTTCTCTCTGGATAATTTTCAATAAATAAAGAAATGGATTTCCTTTCCCTTTTTGCAGGCAAAACAGCATCTTTTGGTGTTGGCAAGATTTGAAGGTCTTGATTGCTTGGCAGATGCACGTAAAGAGCACCTTCAGTTGTTAACGACAATGCATGCTATGGGTTTGAAGTGGGCTGAGAAATTCTTGCATGAAGATGCAGCATTGGTCTTCCGCCTTGGATATCACTCGGTTTGCTAAACATTGTTCCTTCTTCTGATTTTGGTTTTGTTTACGTAGTTTTAGTTCTGATAAACTTAAATGCAACTCTCAGTGCAAGACTGAAATTCAGTCTTGGAAATTGCAAGCTGGTAATTAGGGTTTTTTTGAGCTTAGGCAATATATCCTTGCCTTGAACATATTTAGCAGGAAAAGAACCTTATTTTTGTGTGCTGCCTAATGCAGACTTAAGATTTGAATGAATCAAGAAGTTGGTGGAGTACCAAACAATGGAATCTTCTGTTAGATTCACTTTTATGCAACATCCAGTTACTGTAGCCAGGAATAGCGATATGATGCATCCATGCAGATGCAGAGGTTCGGAAAGGCCAAAAGAACATAGGTCTTACATTGTAGTCTTCTAGATGTGAACAAAGAGATAATATTATGGCCTAATATATTTATGGATGAAGTATTAAGTACTGAAAGCTAAAGTATTTTAGGGACAAGTGTAAAACATACATGAAAAAGTTTTAAGAATAGGGTGCAATGGTTGTGCGTGTAGGAGAATCTGGCATGCTATACATCTTGTTTGCAATCAACCAGTGGGTCTTTGTCCTTGTATATTTCATCTTTCAATCTTCAATGGTTAGTGAATATCGGAAGACGCCATTTGAAAATATGGTTTCTTTCCTGTCTCCTCCTGCAGGTCCCTTCAATGCGACAACTGCACCTGCATGTTATTAGCCAAGATTTTGACTCCAAACATCTCAAGAATAAGAAGCATTGGAACTCTTTCAATGCCGCCTTTTTCCGTGATTCTTTAGATGTGATTGAGGAAGTTAGTAATCATGGAAAAGCAACGTTACAAGATGATAACAGACTGATGTCAATGGAGTTGCGTTGCCACAGGTGTAGAAGTGCACACCCTAACATGCCCAGACTAAAATCTCATATCAGCAACTGCCAAGCTCCTTTCCCTGCTGCCCTACAGGAAAATGGCCGTCTAGTGCTTGCGCAAAGTAACTCTGGCTGTGACCCCTAGGTGTTTGTAGACCATTTTCCTCAGAATTTTGCTGTATATAGAATGAAAACCAATGGCTAAAAGTATCAAATCTTGCACACTTTTTAGACCCAGAAATGAAATGCCGGTGACTAATGCCTCTCTATGTCTAGTTATGAAGAACAAGTGGAGATGGGAAGCCCCAAAAAAGGTTCTCTCTTACTCATTCATGCTAGCATCATTAGATGTATGTAATGTTAATGGTGATAACGGCAATGACATGAATGTCTTATGTTTTGGGTAATTGAAGTGATTCCAGGGTGGTATAATAGACAAATTTAAAAGGCTTGGACACCTTGGATGAAGCGAGGGAAATCATGTTTGACTTTAATTCCATAGAGACCCAAAAGCGGGGACTGATTATTATTTGTAATTACTTTCTTTACTGTTTAAACCAAAATGACTTGACTCCAACGAGTTGGGAGTTTCCACAGGTATGGTAAACTATAGCTGGACTAAATATTTGTTCTCTTCTTTAAATGGAAGCTCAGATACTAGGATATGGTCAAAACCAGGACACAAGTTTGCACAATTTTCATGGAAAATTTACAAAACAGAAATGCTGTAAAAGTCAAGGTCTAAGGACACCATTTCCATTTTTCCTTCTTTGAGAAAAGTAAAAGTCAAGGTCTTAGAACACCATTTCCATTTCTCCTCCTTTGAGAAAACTTGGTATAGATTCTTTTGATTGAGAGCAACATCGGAAGTCTGAATAAGAGAGGCCAGATTTCATTTTTATTATTATATTCATAGGACCCGGAGCTTTTTAATCTTTGGATATGATCCATATAATCAGTTTTGCTTAATCCCCAACGTTATAAAGCTTTCAAAAATATTCTCAGAAAAGAACAAAAATGAATTGCAGCATCATCAGGACTTTCGAAAGGCTACATGTTCCTTTGGCCCTTCAGTCTGTATCATGTCAATGGGTCCCTTCTTTACGCATCAACGATCACGAGAAATGAAACCAAAACATTCATTACTTAGAAACGAAATCCAAAGTGAATGTACATAAAATATCCGCAAGCACTCCACAGATCAAAACAAATTGTTGAAAAAGATAGATTTAACTCTGCATCCATGAACTTGTGCTAGTAATTCTTATGTACTTTAAAAAGGGTTTGAAGCAAATAACATCCAGCATCCAAGAGTTCACTGAGGATTTGGGGGACGGCTGTTAGCAGCGGAGACCCTGGAGCCCCATTCCAACAGTTCTTTGCTAGTATCATCCTTGTGAACTATCACCTCAATGAAACATAAGCAGTCCTTCTTGGCTCCTGTTGCCATCTCAATAGCTTCAATGAGCTCTTCCTCGCAAAAGACCTAAAGACAATAACAAGTTTCGTCAGGGAATTGATCTGATACGATTTGAGCAAATTTACCCAAACGTTGAATTAACTAACCTTGGTTGTCCAGCAGTTGCCTTCACCATTGTGAATTGCATCGACCAAGGCGGTGTAGTTCCAGTTCTTGATCACATTGTATGGTCCATCATGAATCTCAACTTCAATGGTGTATCCACCATTGTTTATCAGGAAGATTATGGTATTTTGTCCACATCGCAGCATTGTTGATACATCTTGTGCGGTAACCTAGTGAATCAATCACCAAGAACATTACAAACACGTGAATGATTTTGATAGTGCATTGGTTTTATATGGCATTCATTTCCCGACCAAAATTATCATAACTACAGGGCAAAAAATGACTGCAGGTACCTGGAAACTACCATCGCCAATGCAAGCAATGACACGTTTCTCTGGAACAGCCTGTGCATACCCAAGAGTGGCACCAACTGACCACCCAATCGATCCATACTGCATTTGGAATTCATACCTGCCAAAAAAGATTCACAATTCAATGCCAAATTCAAAAATCACACTTTTTTTTTCTCCTTTTCGGGTTTTGAATCATAATCTAAGTTGGGAATCAACATAAACTAAAACAAAAGTTTGTTCCCTAATACTCACCCACATCCCCTAGGCAACTTCAGTTTCTGGCAGTTAAACCAAGAATCTCCTGTTTCAGCAATCACTGCAGTATCACTAGAGAGCAAATTCTGTATATGTTGAAACAGAACATTAACCCTCAAGGGCTCTCTAGGTGATGCCTTCAAAGGATGCCCCTCAGGAACAAAAATCCTGTGGTAATTCTCATAAGCAGTATTATTGTGCTTGACCCTCTTGGCAAGAGCTCTAAGGAAATCTTTCATCAAAACACATCCAAACGCAGGCCCATTAGCAATCACCACCCGATCAGGCTGCACAATAATTGCCTTCTCTTTCTTAAGAAGCAGAGAGTAGCCAACAGAGCTATAGTCATTGAAAATCGGTCCAGCAAACAAGTAAGCATCAGCAGATTCAACGATCTCAGCACAAAAAGCAGTGCTAACAGCACCCCAATAAGTCCCAATGAAATGAGGATGTTGCTCAGGGATCAGTCCTTTAGCTGATGGCATCACCGCCAAAGCATAACCGCTAGCATCAGCCAACTCAACAAAGGCCTCGCATGCCTTCGCAACACGCAGCTTTGGTCCACCTACTAAAACAGGTTTCACCGCCTTGTTCAAGAACTCTGCTGTTGCCTCTACGGCCGCCTCTAAACCCATCTTATTACTCAATCTACACACATTTCCAAAAGAACAAAACATTAACTTGACGTAAAAATCAATCACTAAGTAATCTCTAGCTTGAAAAGATAAAAAAAAAAAATACTTACTTTGGAGAGAGTGAGAACGGAACAGGCTCGCTGCTAAAAGTAGGGTGAGGAATTGCAGCCAAGTTGCAGCTGATGCTGATATAAACAGGCTTGCTTTCTTTCAAAGCAGTTGAAACTGCAGTATCGATCAATTCATGAGCATCCTCCAAGTTATTCACAACAGCCTAGTAAAAACCAAAGACCCCATATTAATCATCTTCCTAATCAAACGAAAACAGCAGAAAAAATATAAAAAAAAAAAAAAAACAGGGGAGGGGGAAATCAAAGAGAGAACATTACCTGATAGCAAGTAACAGTCTGGAAACATCTAAGCTCTTGGCTAAAATCAGGTAACCCAATAGTGTGATGAAGAACCCTGTTAGTTCCATAATCATTGGAGTTCGGTCCGCCCACAATGCAAATAAGAGGCAGATTCTCACTATAAGCACCAGCGATCGCGTTCAAAACGCTGAGCCCACCGACGGTAAACGTCACAACGCAAGCACCAACGCCACGTGACCTGGCATAACCATCAGCGGCGTATCCAGCGTTAAGTTCATTACAGCAGCCGATCAGGTTAAGCTCCGGCTCAGCTATCAAATGGTCAAGCAGAGTCAAGTTAAAATCCCCCGGAACAGAGAAAACATCGGTCACACCAACCTGAACGAGCCGTCTAGCCAAGTGGCGACCCAGAGTGGCTTCACAGGAGTTGATGACGGTGGGGGACACGGAGCCCTGAATGGTAGCAACAGTGCCGTTGGGTGGACTCCCAACGTCGGTGGAACTCGGTTTACACACATCGAGTGAACCAATCTTAGTATCCATTCTAAAGAACAAATTTTTCACCGCTTTGGCGATCAAGAACAAAGCTAGCGGAGGTAAATGTAGAGAGAAAGTCAGAAAAAGCTTGATGATTTCTTTTTCAATGGAATTGGAAAATTTGTTTCTATGTGGAAGTGGAAAATAAAGAAGAGGAATTTATAACAATGTGAGCGAGTGGAAAATGATTACCGGGGGCGGTTATGCGTAGAGATGATGTTTAAGACGACAGCGGTTTGTTTTCTGTGGATTCTTCTTTCCCTCGTACCCAAATTGTTTTTTTAACTTTTTGGGAAGAAACTAGAAAGAATGTCGGGCAAGGAGTGTGCTAGACACGCGCTTGTTTAATTAAAATAATCCAGTAATTAATTTGCCTAATTAAGATTGACTAACCTATTAGCTAAACAAAAGACTATATCTTCTTTTTAGGCATAGCAGGGAAAGTTGTTAATCAAAAAGATAGATTAATGTTCTATCATTTTTTTACTCAAAAGGTAAATACTTTTTTAAAATGTAAAAATCCCTCGAGATTAGTGACAATGTACAAAAAATTAATTTAATATGTTGCAAAAATTAATCGAATCGATTGAGAATAAAGGCTCCACTCGAATAACCAGTTCATAATTGAATTAATCAAATTTTTTATATCATATGTTTCTATTATAATTTATAAATGGTTTATTTTCAAATATATAAAATTTTACATATTTTAATATAAATTACATTTAAATCAAAATGTTTAACTTTCACAAAATCAAAAAAAAAAATTAAAAAATAATATTAATTATAATCTATTACATGAAAAGATTAAATTAAAAATAACGTCGATGAAGGCTTAGATTTGTATGTGCATGGCCAAGCGTCGCAGCGCCACGGTGGTCCATGTTGAAACATTCGTGGCGCTAAAGGAGAGTGAGTCAATCAAAGCGTCAACTGTCAAACACGTAGCGAGTTTGCTCGCTGAGTTGTGTCATTGTTTTTGACCGCTTTAGCACTTTGTTTTTTTCGGAAGTAAATTAATTATAATTCTTTTTAGGGTAATAATTACTACATTTTTTTTGTAATTTTAATGTTTAAAAAATTAATTTTTTTTAATTTTTATCTAATAAAATTATCAAAATAATTTTAATTGAAATTAATTTATTTTTTTACATTTTAAAAAATATTTTTATAATTTTATTATTTAAAATGAACACCCTAATTTCTAGGAAAATATTTCAGCATGTGCTTTTGGTGGAAGAATCCAACTTAAATAGCAAAAGCAGAAGCACTACTTCTTTTACCAAACCTTTGCATTATTGTGTCCGATTGAAAAAACCAGGAGCAAAACAAGAATCTGTTTCACTTGAACAGTGCCGTCCACCGGTTTTGGAAACCATTTGAAAAAGCTTTCTTCTTCAGTCAAAGGAAATTTGGTATCATCAACTCTTAACAGGATTTTACAGCCAAATGTCTTAAAAGGGGAACTGATTGTAATCTCATTTTCTTTTAAATTTATTTATTTATTTTTATTCAATATATCGATCAAAATCTAGCTTAATGTAGTAAATGGCTAAAGGCATAAGCAATGAGATCAGAGTGCGCAAAAGAATAGAGAAAAATCCAGATTCACACCTTTTACAAGCACCGATTAAGGTCTAATATATTAAATGAGTTATAAAGGTATGTCTATAAATAGTACTCTATTTGTTTAAATTATAATAAATTATATTGATTGTATGGACACCCTTCTAGATTTATTTTTTTTACGAAATAAAAAGTCAAAAAAAATTAAATTACCTATTAAATAAACAAATTTTGCATGCACTAGTGGGAGTCTATGATTTTTTTTTAATTAACATTTTGAGGATATCTTTTTAATTGATCTTCTAGAGATAATTCTTGTTTTTATAAAAAAATTGAGTTATTGATTTTTGTTAATACAATTATTAAATAAAATTAAAAGTTTGACTTTTTACTTAATATTTTTCAAAAAAATTGACTTATGACTAGAATTTAAATGTGAAAACGAACGTAAAGATTCTCCGGCTAGAGTTTAGCTTAGCTTTTAAACGAGAAAGAAAAAGCATGAAGATTTTCAAAGCTATATGACTCAGTGATGATTCACCAAGGAAAAAACAAGCAAAATGGGTACGACGGAAGAGCATGTGGAGTATCTTAGCAGCACGTGGCCATCGTAGAACGCTGTCTTTAGCGGCGAGAAGGACGAGCACATGCGGTGATTAGAAACGAGCGGTAGCCAATGGGACGAAGACCGAATCACGTGGCCCCATTACCAGCCAAAGCTGCTTCCGTTAGAAATACTTGAAGAGCTTTCAGTCAAAAAAAGGAAAAGCAACTTTGTTTTGGCATTTGCATTATGATTTCATAACTTGGCCTTTCTGTCAGCATTTCATATACTTCCAAAACAATAAGGTCAAATTCTTTCGCATTTGATTTCTTTTATTTTCTTTCTACATTAAGAAAACTTCAATCACGTCATTTATTAATACCGCAATCATCTCTCTCTCGTACACGTAATGTTAGAATAAATATTCATTTTAAAAATTCAATAAAATATTAAAATAAATTTATTTTTTTGTGAAATTTTGTTATTAACTTATTTCACGAGATAAATTCTTAATTCTTCAAATGATGATATTTGGTAGATTAATGAATTTGATATAAACGAAAAATAGAACAACCATTCTGGCATTTGAGAAAGGAAATCTGGCCTGGCATGGCACGTAAAGCGTGGCAGCACATTTGCCGCGGATCAAGCATGGAGTGAGCCATTTGATATAAACCAGAAATAGAACAACCATTCTGGCATTTGAGAAAGGAAATCTGTTCTGGCATGGCACGTAAAGCGTGGCAGCACATTTGCCGCGGATCAAGAATGGAAGAAGCCACTAGAAAGCCATAGGTTTCTGAAACAATGATCAATTTGGCGGGTGAGTGGCTTGCAGTCCATAGCATAAGCTGTAAAGTTTTCTGCTTTAGGTATGCGATCCCGTGACAATCAAGAGGCAAGGGCAAGGCAAAAGTAATCACGTTGTTGGAACTGGATTTCCCTAATTGAAATCTACAGGAATTTGTCCATATTTGAGGCTGTAAATTGTCTGAAAACATGCATCAATATCTGTACTGGTGGTGCTTAAACGTATGGTATTTAAAACAGTTCTCATAATAGTAATAATTACCAACACACATGCCCCAAAGATAAATACCAACTACTGTGTCAGGTTTTGACTTTATGAAAAAAAAACTTGCAAGGACAAGTGCAGCAGAAACTGCCCTGAATTGGCAAACAGCAAATGCTGTAGTTCACAACTCAGTCTTTCAAGTAAACAGACTCCAAAGTCACACAAATCCAGCAAAGAGTCGACACAATTGAAAAAGAAGGTGAACCAAAACACTAAAACCGCCAATGGTATTGGTTTTTGTTCTCTATCGGCAACACTATCTTAGGTGAGTGCAATAGCAGCGACACTAGAATTAGAAACGGAATCAGAACCCTTAGATTTGAGTTCCTCACGACAGTATTACAATGTTAGTTGGTTATAGAAACAAAGCCGATTATATCATAAAATCACCGAAGTCTTTATTTTAGGTCTCAATTTTTTATAAATCTATAATTTTATAATAATATAATTAATTATATTGAAAATATATAATAACTTAAATTATTAATAAAAAATTTACATATTTTCTCATTTTTAAATTAAGTACTTAATAAAAATGTATTTTCTCTTACTTCTAGTGAGGCAGTCCAATAATTCACCGATCACTCATCCCCTATGATTGGACAATAACGTATCTTGATCTCTTTATATTCATTTTCATATTAATAAATTATTTTTATATGGCTCTAGTAGTTACGTATATGACATTCGGTATATTCAATGATTTCGATATGCATTATCTGAATCTAATTTGTAACTATTGTTAATGTTTGTTCAGATATAAATAAGTTATTGGCTCACTTGCGTGTAAATGTTCACTAAAGCGTCATACGAACTATCGCATACGTAAGCGAGAGAGTGTAGTTCATGACATTATTTCATATCCAATTAAAAATATGTAAAATTCAAGATAATTAATAAAATAATATATTTTCTCACTTTTCTAATTATGTACCTAATAAATTTTAATTTTTTATTACCTCCCAATTCCTATAATGTTATTAATTTTCAATTATTTTTTTTATTTCTAACTAATTCTCTTATTTCTAATCAATTAACAGTCATATGTATTAGACGATCCTCAATAGCTATTTTTTATATAAAAAACTTTTTTTTCAATTTATTTATCCACTTTTAAATTATTTTTTTCTCATTTTCTTTTTAATTTCAATTTCTTCTAAAGAATACACAGGAAGTTTGTTATGTGAAATATCTTTATAAAGCCACGAGCTTTATTTGTTTTTTATAATAAATATTCAACAATTAGGTATCATTATTTTAATCTTTGTAGATTTTTTTTTATTTTAATTTAGAGTTTATATTATATTGTTATATTATCTCTACTTTATGTAATAATTGATTTATTGAATTAGAAATTTGATTGTCGATTTTATATTAGTCATTTTAAAAACATAAGATAATTATAATAGGCAAATCTTTTTGTTATTTCATAACTGAAATTTAAATATGTCAAATCGTGAATATTAATTTGATTATTCAAAGCTATAATAATAATAATAATAATAATAGTAATAATAATAATTGAAAGTTTAATAAAATCTAAAAAAGAACACTTGATAAATTTTTTACAAGTAGCAAAAATAATGAATCAAAAATTAATATAGATTTTATGTTATATTATTATATTATCTCCACTTTATGTAATAATTGATTTATTGAATTAGAAATTTTGATAATTGATTTTATATTAGTCATTTTAAAAATATAAGATAATTATAATGGTTAAATCTTTTTGATACTTCATAATTGACATTTGAATATGTCAAATCATAAATATGAATTTGATTATTCAAAGCTAAAAAAATTAATAAGAATTGAAAGTTTAACACAATTTAAAAAAGAACACTTGATAAATTTTTTACAAGTAATAAAAATAATAAATTATAAATTATTTTTTTAATTAAAGGAAAGGGAATTCGAATCTTATTGGCTTTTTAAGTAAAAGACCATGCACTAATCAATAAACCAAATATTCAAATGTAATGAATCAGAAATTATTAATAAATGTCTCTTAAATGAAAAAGTTAATAAAATTTTAATAAAAAAAGCCTCATTGCCAAAACGAGAAATATTCTTAAGTTGGACTGTTGAACTCACATAATTCATGCAGAAATGCTTATCTTATGTACTTGGGAACTAATAAACCATGTGCTAGGCACTGCAAACTGCAGATTGGACATGGCAGCATTGTCGGTACAGAGGATCTATGATCAGTGAAAGTTGAGACATTGAAACATAAACAAATCAAGCCACTGCTTATCTTAAGCAAATCATATCCATTGTTTGAGACCTGACACTAGACAAAAACTTTGAAGTGTCACTTGTATGATCAAAGACTTTATCATCTAGTACTATACAGTCAAAGATAAAATTACTCACTAACTCAGTAACAAAAATGTTAAATGTCACATGGGGTCTGGGATTTTCCAGCCCAGATACATGCAATGCTCTTGTAAGCTCCCTTTTCATGATGCAGATGCTCCTCAAACTCAGAACGTTTAGGGTGGAAGAAGAACACCACTCAAGGTGGCATGTGAGACTGGAGCCAAGGTGTTTGTATTGTTTCTGTTGTTTAGATGATTAGGAATTCTAATGATGCTATCACTCTCCACTATGTACATGGTATTCGGAAACCAGAACCTGAGTTCATAACTATATATTGACTGGTTTATTTGAGAACAGGCTTCTGTCTTGTCCTGGTAAATTGCACATCTCCATTAAGAACAGAGCCTATGAAGATCTCTGCTTCTTCCATGGTCATGTCACCCATATATGCTGCAAACTTCCTCTTCCGAGGTTTGTATGCCACCACAATGTTGTCTGATGATTCGAATCCAGATTTATCAAATGCACTTAAAAATGATGGCTGCTTGGTAGCATCTAGGAGGATATAAGATATGGAATCCCTAGAACCTGAGGCCACACTCTGATTCTGTCTCCTCGATAGTGATTTCTGAGAAACCTGAAAGTACAAATCATGCCACAAGTAAAATAAATGAATTCATATATAAAAGTAGGGTCATTTGACAATTGAGTATGCAATCCCCATCCCAAACTTTCAACATGGTGATAATGGTTGCATCGACATAATTTACCAACAAACTTGGTTAAACGAGACTCCAGCTTCTCCCCAGCTCTGGATGATCAAATACACCTAAAATACAGAGAGGAGTTTTATCCCCACAAAGAGCAGCAAAGTTTGATGCCGTCAACAAAGGCAACTACCCCTCGATTATTTTCTCAATTACATATGCGATCTCTCTCATCAAGAGCTCAAGCTCACCCTCAACGCTTTCACCAAAACCTTTCATCACAATTTTCTTTTAAATCAAATAAATTCTTGATAAATCTACAACAATTCGTTTCATGGAATTTCAGAAATGCACAGCACTTGCAAAAAAAAAAAAGACGACTCATGAATCATAACATGTGAAAAATCGAAGTCAAGAAGGAGCTTCAAATTACAGCAGCAATTAGAAGGGGAATGGAAGTTCTTGACCTTGCAAGGATCAATGGTTTTGGCTTCTACGTATATAAGCAGTAGCGTTGATAAAAGCACAAATGACAATGCATGATGTGGGTTTGAAGTGGGCTGAGAAGTTACTTGCATGGAGATGCATCATTGGTCTTCCGCCTCGGATATCACTCGGCATGCTAAACACTGTTCCTTCTTCTGATTTTGATTTTGTTTACATAGTTTTAGGTCCGATGAAACTTAAATTCAACTCTCAGTGCATGACTGAAATTCAATCTTGGAAATTGCAAGCTGGTAGTCGGGGTGTTTTTTGAGCTTAGGCAATTTATCCTTGCCTTGAACATATTTAGCAGGAAAAGAACCTTAGTTTTATGTGCCACCTGATGTGGCCAGGAATTGAGGAAGCTCGTAATCATGGAAACGCAACATTACAAGATGATAACAGACTGATGTCAGTGGAGTTGTGTTGCCACATGCACAGGTGTAGAAGTGCACACCCTGACATGCCCAGACTAAAATCTCTTATCAGCAACTGCCAAGCTCCTTTCCCTTCTATCAGACAGCCAAGAACTGAATAAACTCACAGCCATGATGATAAACTCAGTACCAGACAAGAAGGATCGGGCTGAAGAAAAGAGACGATGAATCTGAGCGCAGCGTTTAGTCAATAAGTTTTTAAATTTCTGTTTAGTTAGTTAAGCCTTGTAATTATTACGTTTTTCTCTCTTACTTTACTCATTAAACCTCTCTATATAAACAGTTGTTTTAGCTTTTGGTTGAATATGAAAATCATGGGACATTATTCCCAATATCACGCCGCCTTGGTTTTGCCCTTTAATCGTCACTCTCTGACACCTTCTGCAGAACACGAAAATGGCCGTCTAGGGCTTGCGCAAAGTAACTCTGGCTGTGACCTCTAGCTGTTTGTAGACCATGTTTCCTCAGAATTTTGCTGTATATACAATGAAAAACACTGGCTAAAAGTATCAAATCTTGCTCACTTTTTAGACCCAGAAATGAAATGCCTGTGACTAATGTCTCTCTATATCTAGTTATGAAGAACAAGTGGAGATGGGGAAGCCCCAAAAAGGTTTCTCTCTTACACATTCATGTTAGCGTCATTATCTTAATGGTGATGATGGCAATGACGTCAATGTCTGTGTTTTGGGTAATTGAAGTGATTCCAGATGGTATAGTGGACAAATTTGAAAGGCTTAGACACCTTGGACAAAATGAGGGAAATCATGTTTGACTTTAATTCCATAGAGATCCATAAGCAGGGGACTGATTATTATTTTTAATTATTTTCTTTACAGTTTAAACCAAAATCACTTTACTCGAGGGAACTGGGAGTTTCCACATGAATGGTAAAACTATAGCTGGACAAGAAATTTGTTCTCTTCTTTAGATGGAAGCCTAGATACTAGGATATGGTCAAACCAGGAGCCATGTTAGCACATTTTCATGGAAAACTTAATATAGATTCTTTTGCTTCAGAGCCAACATCTGGAGTCTGAATAAGAGGCCAGATTTCATTGTATTATTATTATTATATTCATTGTTTAGAAATGAAATCCAAAGTGACTGCACATAAAATATCAGCGAGCACTTCGCAGATCAAACAAATTGTTGATAAATGCAGATTTAACTCCCCATCCATGAACTTATGCTAGAAATTCTCGTATACTTAAAAGAGTTAAAGCTCAATAAGCATCCATGAAAGCAGCGTCCAAGAGTTTACTGAGAATTTGGTGGACGGCTGTTGACAATAGAGACCCTGGTGCCGAATTCCAAGACATCTTTGCGAGTATCATCCTTGTGAACTATCACCTCAATGAAGCATAAGCAGTCCTTCTTGGCTCCTATTGCCATATCAATTGCTTCGATGAGCTCTTCCTCGCAAAAGACCTAGAGACAATAACAAGTTTCGTCAAGAATTTGATTCGATACTATTTGAGCAAATGTACCCCAACTTTGAATTAACTAACCTTGGTTGTCCAGCAGTTTCCTTCGCCATTGTGAATCGCATCGACCAAGGCGGCATAGTCCCAGTTCTTGATCACATTGTATGGTCCATCGTGAATCTGAACTTCAACGGTGTATCCACCATTGTTTATCAAGAAGATTATGGTATTTTGTCCACATCGCAGCATTGTTGACACATCTTGTGCTGTAACCTATGGAATCAATCACCAAGAACATTAGAAACAAGTGAATGATTTTTGACAACAGCATTGGTTTTATATGGCATTCATTTCCCAAGCAAAAATATCGTAACTACAGGGCAAAATATGACTGCAGGTACCTGGAAACTACCATCGCCAATGCAAGCAATGACACGTTTCTCTGGAACAGCCTGTGCATACCCAAGAGTGGCACCAACTGACCACCCAATCGATCCATACTGCATTTGGAATTCATACCTGCAAACAAAACTTTCATATTCAATGCCAAATTCAAAAACCCAACTTTTTTTCCCCTTATTTTCGACTTCTGATTCATAATCTAAGTTGGAAATCAACAGACTACAATGGTGCATCCTAAATTTTAAATTAAGGGTGATTAAACGATAATCATATAGGTCAGGGAATGATTCGAATGAGAACAAAAATTAATCATTTTTAAAATAAAATGAAATTACAACATAAAATTATATTAACAATTTAAATATAAATTTTTACATTTACTAATACAAATAGATATAATACCAGAAAAAATTAATATTAGATTTTCATAAATCACCATAGCAGATTTTATACAATAACGCAAAATATTGTAGTAAAGTTATGCCAAGTGTTCAGACTAAGGTCAATCTAGTTATCCAAGAAATACATGTTAAAGTCAAATCCTCCAACACATATTAATAATAATTTGATTTGAAGAGAAAAAAAAAGTTTAATTGATTCATGAAAAAGAAAATAGGATAAAGGTTTTTTTTAATTTGATGAATTATAATTGTTTGATTGATTAAAAAAAACTTTTTCCAATTTGATTAATGATAGTTTGATTTACTAATAAAAAAAAGTCAAATAATATAATTAGTCTATATACTTTATCAAAATGGTAAATTTAGTTTCTATATAATAATTTGTAAAAATTGAGTACTTATACTTTTTAAAATTAACAATATCAATTCATTAAAAACTTTTTATTATCTATATTGATATGTAATTTAGTTGTGTTGATGTGACATTTTTTTATATAACATTAAATTTAATAATATGATAACGATGATGTGGCATTTTACGAATGATGTAATACTAATGCGATATGATGTGACTAAACAATTATATAGCTTTTATAATTGTAAACGTGAAATTATCTAATATAAGCTAATGATTTTTAAACTGAATTGGAAAAGAAACAAATCAAAATTACCATTTAGGGAAAAAGTGTTTTAAGATAGAAAAGAATTGAATTTTTGTATTTGATAATTTAAAGGAATGAAAAAGAATGTTATGAAATAGATTAAAAATACCACATCATCTTTAATACATCATCATATTCAATACTATATCAACAAAAAAATGTCATATTATCATAAATAATAAAAAAAATTTAATATTATTAACAATTAGACCGACATTATCAATTTTAAACCTTAAACCTTAAACCCTAACTACATAATTTAACCTAAAAAAATAAGAGAGAGTTTTTTTAATTTAATGAATGATAATTGTTTGTTTGATTAAAAAAATAAGAGAAAAGGTTTTTTCAATTTGATGAATAAAAATGCCTCCAAAAAATTTATAAGAAATAGTAGAAAAAACAGAAAAAAGGTCTAACCAACCAAAAAGGAAGGAAAAAAAATTCTAGAATTTGAAGTAATTAATAGTTTTGTTAGAAAGCTTATCACTATTCCAAAAAATATTACTTTATTCAATTAGGGTAGCAAAAATATATGTCAAATTTTATAGACATGATGATAAAAAAAAAAATTAAAAACTGACATGTGGAGGCCGCCACCTCTCTCCCTCCTCCACTGGAAATCAACAAAAGTTTATTCTCTAATACTCACCCACATCCCCTAGGCAATTTCAGTCTCTGGCAGCTAAACCAAGAATCCCCAGTTTCGACAATCACTGCAGTCTCACTAGAGAGCAAATTCTGTATATGTTGAAACAGAATATTAACCCTCAAGAGCTCTCTAGGTGATGCCTCCAAAGGATGCCCTTCAGTAAAAAAAATCCTGTGGTAGTTCTCATAAGCAGTATTATTGTGCTTGAGCCTCTTGGCAAGAGCTCCGAGGAAATCTTTCATCGAAACACTCCCAATCGCAGGCCCATTAGCAATCACTACTCGATCAGGCTGCACAATAATTGCCTTCTCTTTCTTAAGAAGCAGAGAGTAGCCAACAGAGCTATCGTCACTGAAGATAGGTCCAGCAAACAAGTAAGCATCGGCAGATTCAACGATCTCAGCACAAAAAGCAGTGCTAACAGCACCCCAATAGGTCCCAATGAAATGAGGATGATGCTCAGGCACCAGCCCTTTAGCTGATGGCATCACCGCCAGGGCATAACCACTAGCGTCAGCCAACTTAACAAAGGCCTCGCATGCCTTCGAAACACGCAGCTTTGGTCCACCTACTAAAACAGGTTTCACCGCCTTGTTCAAGAACTCTGCTGTTGCCTCAACAGCCGCTTCTAAACACATCTTATTACTCAATCTACACACATTTCCAAAAGAAAAAAGCATTAACGTGACGTAAAAATCAATCACTAAGTAATCTCTAGCTTGACTAGTTGTGGAAAGCAACTCCGCCAATGCTATCAATTGGGCGCAACACCACTGCAAAGTCCCTTGGCGGATGAAAAATATTTCGAATGCCATTGAAACTTTCTTGCGTAAAAGCACAAGAATCACTTTCAAGCATGTAATGAGGGAAGCCAACAAGGTTGCAGACGGATTGGTCAAAGCAGGGGTATTAAGAGACTCTAACTTCAAAGCCTACTTTCAAAACCAACAGGGGAGAGTACATGAACTATTCCTCCATTGCAAAGACTTTATTATTTTGGTTAACCTTCAACTACCCCTATGTTTTTTCTTTGAATATGATTTCTCACTTCATCCTCTGTTTGTCATGCATTGTACTTCAATGCTGGAAGTAGCAGATCTCTTTTTTTGTAATCTGCTACTCTTTTTGCATGACATTCTTGAAGTGTCTTTTGTAATCTCTTCTTGCGAGATCTCTTGTGATTAATAAATATTGTCTTTAAAAAAATAAAAAAATATACTTACTTTGGAGAGAGTGACAACTGAACAGGCTCGAGGCTAAAAGTGGGGTGAGGAATTGCAGCCAAGTTGCAGCTGATGCTGATATAAACAGGCTTGCTTTCTTTCAAAGAAGTTGAAATTGCTGTATCGATCAATTCATGAGCACCCTCCAGTTATTCACCACAGGCTAATAAAACCCAAAAACCCCATATTAATAATCTTGCTAATCAAACCAAACAGCAGAAAAACTATGAAAAAAAGAGGGGAGAGGGAAAACAAAGAAAGAACATTACCTGATAGCAAGTAACAGTCTGGAAACATCTAAGCTCTTGGCTAAAATCAGGTAACCCAATAGCGTGATGAAGAATCCTGTTAGTTCCAAAATCGTTGGAGTTTGGTCCGCCCACAATGCAAATAAGAGGCAGACTTTCACTATAAGCACCAGCGATCGCGTTCAAAACGCTGAGCCCACCGACTGTAAACGTCACAACGCAAGCCCCAACGCCACGTGACCTGGCGTAACCGTCAGTGGCGTATCCAGCGTTAAGTTCATTACAACAGCTGATCAGGTTAAGCTCCGGCTCAGCTATCAAATGGTCAAGCAGTGTCATGTTAAAATCCCCCGGAACAGAGAAAACATCGGTCACACCAACCTGGACGAGCCGTCTAGCCAAGTAGCGACCCAGAGTGGCTTCAGAGGAGTTGATGACGGTGGGGGAAACGGAGCCTTGAATGGTAGCAACAATGCCGTTGGGTGGGCTCCCAACGTCGTTGGAACTCGGTTTACAGACATCAACTGACCCAATCTTAGTATCCATTCTAAAGAACAAATATTTCACCGCTTTGGCGATCAGAGAGCTGGCGGAGATAAATGTAGAAAGAATCAGAGAAACAGAGAAAAAGCTTGATGATTTCTTTTTTCAATGGAATCGGGAAATTTGTTTCTATGTGGAAGTGGAAAAAAAAGGAGAGGAATTTATAGGAAAATGAGTGTGTGGAAAACTTGAGTTATTTATTTTTATTAATAAAATTAACAGTTTAATTTTTAACTTAATACTTTACCAAAAAAAAATTGACTTATGACAGGAATTTAAACGTGATAAAAAAAAACATAAAGATTTTAAAGCTAGAGTGTACTGGTTTTAAACGTGAAAAAATAAACCATAAAGATTTTCTGAAAGTCATACGTTTCTGAAACAATGGTTAATTTGGTGGGTGAGTGGCTTGCCGTCCATAACATAAGCTGTAAAGTTTTCTGCTTTAGGTATGCGATCCCGAGACAATCAAGGCAAAAGTAATCACATTGTTGGAACTGGGTTTCCCTAATTGAAATCTACAGGAATTATTCCATATTTGAGGCAAGAAATTGTCTGAAAACATGCATGAATCTATGTACTGGTGGAACTTAAACGTATGGTATTTAAAATAGTTCTCATAATAGTAATAATTACTAACACACATGCTCCAAAGATAGATACCAACTACTGTGTCAAGTTTTGGCTTTATGAAAAAAAACTTGCAAAGACAAGTGCAGCAGAAACCGCTCTGAATTGGCAAACAGCAAATGCTGTAGTTCACAACTCAGTCTTTCAAGAAAACAGGCTCCAAAGTCTCACAAATCCAGCAAAGAGTCGACACAATTGAAAAAGAAGGTGAACCAAAATACTAAAACCGCCAATGGTATTGGTTTTGGTTCTCCACCGGCAACACCATCTCAGGTGAGTGCTATAGCAGCAACACTAGAATTAGAAACGGAATCAGAACTCTTAGATTTGAGTTCCTCACGACAGTATTACAATGTTGGTTGCTGATAGAAACAAAGCCGATTATATCATAAAATCACCAAAGTCTTTATTTTAGATCTCAATTTTTTATAAATTTATAAATTTATAATAATATACTTAATTATATTTAAAATATATAATAATTAAAATAATTAATAAAAGATTTACATATTCTCTCATTTTTAAATTAAGTGCTTAACAAAGATGTATTTTCTCTTATCTCTCACAATCTTATTAGTTCTTAGCTATTTATCTCTTTTTCAATTAAAAAATATGTAAAAATCAAAATAATTAATAAAAAGACATATTCTCTCACTTTCTTAATTATGTATTTATTAAACCTCAATTTTTTATCATTTCTTAATTTCCACAATACTATTAATTTTCAACAATTTCTCTTATTTTCAATCAATTAACAATAATATGTATTTAATTATCTCTGATAATTAGTTTATATATATATAATTAAATTTTTTTAATTTATATTATCCACTTTTGAATTCTTCTGTTCTCATTTGTTCTTTCTTTTTAACTTTAATTTTTTTAAAAAAATACACAATAAGTCTGTTATGTGAAATATCTTTATAAAGCTATAAGCTTTATTTGCTATTTGCAATAGACATTCAATTATTAGGTACTATTGTTCTAATTTTTACATATTTTTTATTTTAATTTAGTGTTTTTATTATATTATTATATCGTCTCTATTTTATGTAATATTTGATTTATTGAATTAGAAATTTTGATCGTCAATGTTATATTAGTCATTTTAAAAACATAAGACAATTATAATAGCTAAATCTTTTTGGTACTTAATAATTGAAATTCGAATATGTCAAATTGAAAATATGAATTTAGTTATTCAAAGCTAAAACAATAATAATAATAATAATTAAAAATTTAATACAATCTAACAAAGAAACACTTGATAAATTTTTTACAAGTTATAAAAATAATGAATCAAAAATTATTAATAAATATCTCTTAAATAAAAAATTAATAAAATTTTAATATTTTTTTAAAAATTTTAATAAAAAAACCTCATCGCCGAAAACGAGAAATAATCTTTAGGTTGGATAATTCATGCAGAAATGCTAATCTTATGTACTTGGGAAGTAATAAACCATGTGTTAGGCACAGCAAACTGCAGATTGGACATGGCAGGACCGTCGGCACAGAGGATCTATGATCAGAGAAAGTTGAGACATAGAAACATAAACGAATCCAGCCACTGGTTAACTTAAGCAAATCATATCCATTGTTTCAGACCTGAGTTCACTTGTATGATTAAAGACTTTATCTTCTAGTTCCACACAGTCAAATGATAAAATTACTTATTAACTGGGTAACAAGAATGTTAAATGCCACATACGGTCTGGGATTTTCCAGCCCAGATACATGCAATGCTCTTGTAAGCTCCCTTTTCATGATGCAGATGCTCCTCAACTCCTAGAACGTATATGGTGGAAGAAGAACGCCACTCAAGGTGGCATTTGAGACTGGAGCCAAGGTGTTTGGATTGTTTCTGTTGTTTAGATGATTAGGAATTCTAATGATGCTGTGACTCTCCACCATGTACGTGGCATTCGGAAACCAGAACCTGAGTTCATACTTATATATTGACTGGTTCATTTGAGAACAGGCCTCTGTCATGTCCTGGTGAATTGTATGTCTCCATTAAGAACAGAGCCTATGAAGATCTCTATTTCTTCCATGGTCATGTCACCCATATATGCGGCAAAGTTCCCCTTCCGAGGTTTGTAGGCCACCAGGAAGTGATCTGGTGATTTGAATCCGGACTTATCAAATACACTTAAAAATGATGGCTGCTTGGTAGCATCTAAGAGGATATAAGACATGGAATTTCTAGAACCCGAAGCCACACTCTGATTGTCTCCTTGATAGTGATTTCTGTGAAACCTGAAAGTACAAATCATGCCACAAGTAAGATAAATGAATTCATATATAACAGTAGGGTCATTTGACATTTTGAGTAAGCAATCTCCATTCCAAACTTTCAATATGGTGTTAATGGTTGCATCGACATGATTTACCAACAAACTTGATTAAAAGAGACTCCAGCTTGGTAAATGATCTTGGCAAAAAGTTTTGACATTCTTAGCAATCGAATCACCCTTGTATTCTTCCAGAGAACCCTTCTCACTCCCTTTGTATGAATAAACAAACAACCTTGGTGTTCTCCCTGTCCCACAGTTTTATGCTTCCAAATCCAACCTGTTGCAATGGACCAAAAGAAGCTAAGATAACGAAAGCAATGATTAGCAAATAGCAAATTATAGAAATATTTTAAAATGCAACGGTACCTTTATAGCTCCTTGCAATAAACTAGCCACCTCCTCTATGATAGATTCATAATATTGTTTCCCCTGCAATGATGGTGTATAAGATAACAAAAGCCAAGTTATCCCTTGGTCAGCTATTTCTTCTTTGAAGACCTCAGAATTTATGGCTCTGATGCTCTTAGCTGAACTCCTACATTGAGAGTGAGACCTGCTCGAACCACCGAATTGACCCTGATCTTTCATACCACCCCCAAAGAAGCCAGAGAAAACATCGTCTAGATCAAAACCAAAGGAAAATGAGAAAGTCTGGGAACTTCCCTACACGAAAATTAATGCTTAATAACCTACACGAAGGAAATTTCAGAATAAATGGGAAATTCCCAGTAAAACATACTTGGGAAAGGCTTTCGGAATCTCCACGCCAAGAACCTGAGGATAGAGTAAATTCATCAGAAACATTTCGACAAAAAAAAAATTCAGACTGAAAAACTCAAGAACATGCAAACTGCTACTCGATTATTTTCTCAATTACATATGCTGTCTCTCTCATCAAGAGCTCAAGCTCACCCTCAACGCTTTCACCAAAACCTTTCATCCCAATTTTCTTTTAAATCAAATAAATTCTTGATAAATCTCTACAATATTTCCTTTCGTGGAATTTAACAAATGCATAGCACTTGAAAAGAATAAAAGAAGACGACTCATGAATCATAACATGTGAAAATCGAAATCAATTAAGGAACTTCAAATTACAGCATAAATTGGAAGGGGAACGGAAGTTCCTTACCTTGTAAGGCCAAAAGAATATAGGTTGTACGTTGTAGTTTTCTAGATGTGAACAAAGAGAATATTATGGCCTAATATATTTATGGATGAAGTATTAAATACTGAAAGCTAAAGTTTTTTAGAGACAATTGTATGACACTCATGAAAAAGTTTTTGAGGATAGGGTACTATGGTCATGCATGTAAGAGAATCTGGCATGCTATGCATCTTGTTGCGATCAGCCAATGTGTCTTTCTCTGTGTATACTTCATCTTTCAATCTTCAATGGTTAGTGACTATTGGAAAACGCCATTTGAAAATTTGCTTTCTCGCCTGTCTCCTCATGCAAGTCCCCTCAATGCGACAACTGCACCTGCATGTTATTAACCAAGATTTTGACTCCAAACATCTCAAGAATAGGAAGCATTGGGACTCTTTCAATACTGCCTTCTTCCGTGATTCTTTAATGTAATTAAGGAAGTTACTAATCATAGAAAAGCAACATTACTAGATGATAACAGACTGATGTCAATGGAGTTGCGTTAGCACATGCACAGGTGTAGAGGTGCACACCATAACATGCCTAGACTAAAATCTCATATCAGCAACTGCCAAGCTCCTTTCCCTGCTGCCCTACAGGAAAATGGCCGTCTAGTGCTTGCGCAAAGTAACTCTAGCTGTGAGTCTGTGACCCCTAGGCCCTAGGTGTTTGTAGACCATGTTTCCTCAGAATTTTGCTGTATATACAATGAAAAACACTGGCTGAAAGTATCAAATCTTGCTCACTTTCTAGACCCAGAAATGAAATGCCTGTGACTAATGCCTCTCTATACCTAGTTATGAAGAGCAAGTGGACATGAGAAAGCCCCGAAAAGGTTCTCTCTTTCACATTCATGTTAGCGTCATCAGATGGATGTTATGTTACTGGTGATAATGGCAACGACATGAATGTCTGTGTTTTGGGTAATTGAAGTGATTCCAGGTGGTACAGTGTGTTGAAAAAATAGTGATATTTCATAAAGTTTTAATCTCATATTGTCTAGGTATAAAAGATGTTAAATATTTTATATAAGCAAACCCTTTATGAACTTGTTATAAGCAAGAAAAAAAATTGGGTTCACGCGCACACGACCTTGGACCAAGTCTAGAGAAAGTGCGAATTTCTTTTTCCGTGCAAATATACACGTACGCTAAACCCAAGTGATATTTATAAATAATAATCTCCACATTCATTCTCAACACACCTTAGTTCTCACATATTCTCTTTTCAACTTACCTACTATCCCTTTCTCTAATTCGCTCACTTTTTTTTTTTTGCTAGATTCTTTCTTGTTATTAAGTTCTATTGTTTCACTTGATATCTCTGATAGTTTGTACAAACTAATCCGAAAGAGTCTTTTGCATCGATTTCATACTCTGGACCACATTCATTCTCAACACACCTTAGTTCTCACATCTTTGATTCTCTTAGTTGCTCTTCTTTATAAATACCAATCTCCATATTCATTCTCAACACACCTCCATTCTCACATCTTCAAACCACTTTCATTCTCAACACACCTCCGTTCTCACATCTTTTCTTCTCAACTTTCTTGATATCTTTTCTTTTATTTCTTCAATTTTTTATTTTGTTGAGTTTTTTCTTATTATTAATTTTTCTAGTGTTCCTCCTAATATTCTTAATAGTTTGTACAAACTAATTAAAAAGAGTTTATTAAATCTTGGAGGATAATCATTACAATCCTTTTGCATCAAGTTTCATATTTCGAAAGGACGGAATTATCACATCTCAAACTTTTTTCTATTTTCACTTGTTTTATTTTTTTTATTCACCTTGGACAAAATGAGGAAAATCATGTTTGACTTTAATTCCATAGAGATCCAAAAGCAAGGGACTGATTTTTTTTTTAATTATTTTCTTTACAGTTTAAACCAAAATCACTTGACTCCAAGGAACGGGAGTTTCCACAGGAATGGTAAAACTATAGCTGGACAAGAAATTTGTTCTCTTCTTTAGATGGAAGCCTCTTTTTTTTTTTTTTTCTATATCCTCCACGTAATTAAATGAGAAAGTCCTTTTGAGTCTTTTTTTTATATATGTTATAGATATTCATTGCTTAGAAATGAAATCCAAAGTGAATGCACATAAAATATCGGCAAGCACTTCGCAGATCAAACAAATTGTTCATAAATGCATATTTAACTCCGCATCCATGAACTTATGCTAGAAATTCTCATATACTTAAAAGAGTTAAAGCTTAATAAGCATCCATGAAAGCAACGTCCAAGAGTTTACTGAGAATTTGGTGGACGGCTATTGGCAATAGAGACCCTGGTGCCGAATTCCAAGACATCTTTGCTAGTATCATTCTTGTGAACTATCACCTCAATGAAGCATAAGCAGTCCTTCTTGGCTCCTATTGCCATATCAATTGCTTCGATGAGCTCTTCCTCGCAAAAGACCTAGAGATAATAACAAGTTTCGTTAAGAATGTGATTCGATACGATTTGAGCAAATGTACCCCAACTTTGAATAAACTAACCTTGGTTGTCCAGCAGTTTCCTTCACCATTGTGAATTGCATCGACCAAGGCGGTATAGTCCCAGTTCTTGATCACATTGTATGGTCCATCGTGAATCTGACCTTCAATGGTGTATCCACCATTGTTTATCAAGAAGATTATGGTATTTTGTCCACATCGCAGCATTGTTGACACATCTTGTGCGGTAACCTATGGAATCAATCACCAAGAACATTAGAAACAGGTGAATGATTTTTGACAGCAGCATTGGTTTTATATGGCATTCATTTCCCAAGCAAAAATATCGTAACTACAGGGAGAAAATGACTGCAGGTACCTGGAAACTACCATCGCCAATGCAAGCAATGACACGTTTCTCTGGAACAGCCTGTGCATACCCAAGAGTGGCACCAACTGACCACCCAATCGATCCATACTGCATTTGGAATTCATACCTGCAAACAAAACATTCATATTCAATGCCAAATTCAAAAACCCAACTTTTTTTTCCCTCATTTTCGACTTCTGATTTATAATCTAAGTTGGAAATCAGCATACTACAGTGATGCATTTAAGATTTTAAATTAAAGAAGGTTAAACGGTAATCATATAGATTGGGGAATGATTCGATTTAAAACAAATATTAATCATTTTTAAAATAAAATAAAATTATAATATAAAATAATATTAACAATTTAAATATAAATTTTTACATTTACCAATACAAATAGATATAATACCAGAAAAAAATTAATATTAGATTTTCATAGCATTGTAATTTGTTAAATAATGTATTTTTTTACATAACACCATACTAGATTTTATACAATAACGCAAAATATTTTATTAAAGTTATGCCAAGTGTTCAGACTAAGGTCAATGTAATTATCCAGGAAATAAATGTTAAAGTTAAATCCTCCAACACATATTAATAGTTATTTGACTTGAAGAAATAAAATTGTTTGATTGATTCGTGAAAAAGAAAATAGGATAAAGGGCTTTTCTAATTTGATGAATAATAATTGTTTGATTGACTCACAAAAAAGAAAATAGGAAAAGGGTTTTTCTAATTTGATGAATTATAATTGTTTGATTGATTCGAAAAAAAAAAAACTTTTTTCAATTTGATTAATGATAGTTTGATTGACTAATAAAAAAAAGTCAAATTATATAATTAGTCCATATACTTTATTAAAAGTGGTGAATTTGGTTTATGTACAATAATTTGTAAAAATTGAGTATTTATACTTTTCAAAATTGACGATATCAGTTCGTTAAAAATTTTCTGTTATCTATACTGATATGTAATTTGGTTGTATTGATGTGACATTAAATTTAATGACATAATAATGATGATATGGCATTTCACGAATGATGTAATAGTAATGCGATATGATGTAACTAAATAATTACATGGCTTTTATAATTATAGACGTGAAATTATCCAATGCAAGATAATGGTTTTTAAACTGGATTGAAGAAGAAACAAATTAAAATTACCATTTAGGAAAAGAGTGTTGTAAGATAGAAAAAAATTGAATTTTTGTATTTCATAATTTAAAGTAATGAAAACAAATGTTGTGAAATAGATTAAAAATGCCACATCATCATTAACACATCATTATATTTAATGTTACATCAACAAAAAAATGACATGTTATCATAAATAATAAAAAAAAATTAACATTATTAACAATTGGACTGACACTATAAATTTTAAAAAGTATAGGAATTAAATTTTTATAAAATATTGTATAGGGATTAAATCCACCCCTTTACTATAGTACAAGGACTAAGTGCATAATTTAACTTAAAAAAACAGGAGAAAGAGTTTTTTAATTTAATAAATGATAATTGTTTGTTTGATTAACAAAAATAAGATAAAAGGTTTTTTCAATTTGATGAATAAAAATGCCTCCAAAAAATTCATAAAAATTGTAGAAAAAACAAACAAAAGGTCTAACCAACCCAAAAAGGAAGGGAACAAATTTCTAGAATTTGAAGTAATTAATAGTTTTGTTAGAAAGCTGATCACTATTCCAAAAAATATTACTTTATTTAATTAGGGGTGGCAAAAATATATGTCAAATTTTATAGGCATGATGATAAAAAAAATTTAAAAACTGACATGTGGAGGCCGCCTCTGGGAATCTTATTCTCTAATACTCACCCACATCCCCCAGGCAACTTCAGTTTCTGGCAGTTAAACCAAGAATCCCCTGTTTCGACAATCACTGCAGTTTCACTAGAGAGCAAATTCTGTATATGTTGAAACATAATATTAACCCTCAAGGGCTCTCTAGGTGATGCCTTCAAAGGATGCCCTTCAGTAAAAAAAATCCTGTGGTAATTCTCATAAGCAGTATTATTGTGCTTGAGCCTCTTGGCAAGAGCTCCAAGGAAATCTTTCATCAAAACACACCCAAACGCAGGCCCACTAGCAATCACTACTCGATCAGGCTGCACAATAATTGCCTTCTCTTTCTTAAGAAGCAGAGAGTAGCCAACAGAGCTATGGTCACTGAAAATAGGTCCAGCAAACAAGTAAGCATCGGCAGATTCAACGATCTCAGCACAAAAAGCAGTGCTAACAGCACCCCAATAGGTCCCAATGAAACGAGGATGATGCTCAGGCACCAGCCCTTTAGCTGATGGCATCACCGCCAAAGCATAACCACTAGCGTCAGCCAAGTTAACAAAGGCCTCGCATGCCTTCGCAACACGCAGCTTTGGTCCACCTACTAAAACAGGTTTCACCGCCTTGTTCAAGAACTCTGCTGTTGCCTCCACGGCCGCCTCTAAACCCATCTTATTACTCAATCTACACACATTCCCAGAAAGAAAACCAATAACTTGACGTAAAAATTAATCACAAAGTAATTTTAAGCATGAAAAGATTAAAAAAAAATTACTTTGGGCAGAGTGAGAATGCAACAGGCTCTCGGCTAAAAGTGGCGTGAGGAATTGCAGCCAAGTTGCAGCTGATGCTGATATAAACAGGCTTGCTTTCTTTCAAAGCAGTTGAAATTGCTGTATCGATCAATTCATGAGCATCCTCCAAGTTATTCACCACAGCCTAGTAGAAACCAAAGACCCCATATTAATCATCTTCCTAATTAAACCAATACAGCAGAAAAACTATGAAAAAAAGAGGGGAGTGGGAAAACAAAGAGAGAACATTACCTGATAGCAAGTAACAGTCTGGAAACATCTAAGCTCTTGGCTAAAATCAGGTAACCCAATAGTGTGATGAAGAATCCTATTAGTTCCAAAATCGTTGGAGTTTGGTCCGCCCACAATGCAAATAAGAGGCAGATTCTCACTATAAGCACCAGCGATCGCGTTCAAAACGCTGAGCCCACCGACGGTAAACGTCACAACGCAAGCACCAACGCCACGTGACCTGGCGTAACCGTCAGCGGCGTATCCAGCGTTAAGTTCATTACAGCAGCCGATCAGCTTAAGCTCCGGCTCAGCTATTAAATGGTCCAGCAGAGTCAAGTTAAAATCCCCCGGAACAGAGAAAACATCGGTCACACCAACCTGGACGAGCCGTCTAGCCAAGTGGCGACCCAGAGTGGCCTCAGAGGAGTTGATGACGGTCGGGGAAACAGAGCCTTGAATGGTAGCAACAATGCCGTTCGGTGGGCTCCCAATGTCGTTGGAAGTTGGTTTACATATATCAACTGACCCAATCTTAGTATCCATTCTAAAGAACAAATATTTCACCGCTTTGGCGATCAGAGAGCGGGCGGAGATAAAGGTAGAGAGAATCAGAGAAAGAGAGAAAAAGCTTGATGATTTCTTTTTTCAATGGAATTGGGAAATATGTTTCTATGTGGAAGTGGACAATAAAGGAGAGGAATTTATAGGGAAATGAGTGTGCGGTAAATTTGAGTTAATTATTTTTATTAATAAAATTAACAGTTTAATTTTTTACTTAATACTTTACAAAAACAAATTGACTTATGACAGGAATTTAAACGTTAAAAAAAAAAACATAAAGATTTTAAAGCTATGGCTTGCGGGTTTTAAACGTGAAAAAATAAACCATGAAGGCTTTCAAGAAGAAAAAACAAGCAAAATGGGTACGACGGTAGAGCATGTGGAGGATGTCAGCAACACGCCGTCATCGTAGAACGCTGTCTGTAGCGGCGAGAAGCACAAGCACATGCGGTGTCAGGAAACGCTCCGCAGCCAATGGGACGAAGACTGAATCACGTGGCTGGCAGCTACTTCCGTTGGAAATACTAGTAGAGCTTTCAATGGTAAAAAGGACAAGCAAATTTGTTTTGGCATTTGCATTATGATTTCATTACTCGGGTTTTTTGTCTGCATTTCATATACTTCCAAAACAGTAAGGTCAGAGTCTTTCGTATTTGATTTTTTTTTATTTTCTTTCTACACGTAATTTATTAATACCGCATCGTCCGCATAACTTTAAAATAAATAGTCATTTTAAAAATTCAATAAGGTATTAAAGTAAATTTATTATCTTTTCTTGTGAATTTTTTTATTATTTTATTTTATGAGATAAATTCATAATCCTTAAAACGATTATATTAATTAGATTAATGATTTTGATATAAACCAAAATAGAACAACGTACCATTATGGTATTTGACAAAGGAAACCTGGCCTGGCATGCCATGCAAAGCGTGGTAGCGCATTTGCCGTCCATAACATAAGCTGTAAAGTTTTCTGAAAGTCGTACGTTTCTGAAACAATGGTTAACTTGGTGGGTGAGTGGCTTGCCATCCATGACATAAGCTGTAAAGTTTTCTGCTTTAGGAATGCGATCCCGAGACAATCAAGGCAAATGTAATCACATTGTTGGAACTAGGTTCCCTTAATTGAAATCTACAGGCATTATTCCAAATTTGAGGCAGTAAATTATCTGAAAACATGCATGAATATCTGCACTGGAAGTACTTAAACGTATGGTATTTAAAATAGTTCTCATAATAGTAATAATTACTAACACACATGCTCCAAAGATAGACACCAACTACTGTGTCAGGTTGTGAAAAAAAACTTGCAAAAACAAGTGCAGCAGAAACTGCACTGAGTTGGCAAACAGCAAATGCTGTAGTTCACAACTCAGGCTTTTAAGAAAATAGACTCCGAAGTTACACAAATCCAGCCAATGGTAAACCAAAATACTAAAACAGCCAATGGTATTGGTTTTTGTTCACCATGGGCAACGGTATCTTAGGTGAGTGCTATAGCAGCAACACTAGAATTAGAAACAGAGTCAGAACTCTTAGATTTGAGTTCCTCACGACAGTATTACAATGTTTGTTGGTGATAGAAACAAAGCCGACTATATCATAAAATCACCACAACCCTTATTTTAGATCTCAATTTTTATTTCCTCATTTTTTACTTCTGATTCGTAATCTAAGTTGGGAATCAACATACTATAGTGGTACATCCAAAATTTAAAATTAAGCGTGGTTAAGCGGTAATCATTTAGGTCAAGAATGATTCGATTTAGAATAAAAATTAATCATTTTTAAAATAAAATAAATTTATAACATAAAATTATATTAATAATTTAAATATAAAATTTTACATTTACCAATACAAATAGATATAAAATAAAATAGTTAATATTAAATTTTTAAATTAGGCATGTAAGTTGTTAAGTAATGTATTTTTTACATAACACCATAGCCGATAATATACAATAATGCAAAATATTTTAGTAAGTTTATGCCAAGTGTTTAGACTCAGGTCAATCCAGTTATCTAGAAAATACATGTTAAACCTAAATCCTCCAATACATATTAATAGCTATTTGGTTTGGAGAAAAAAATAAAAAAAATTGTTTGATTGATTAACGAAAAAAGAAAATAAGGCAAAGGGTTTTTCTAAAATAATAATTGTTTGATTGATTAAAAAAGAGAATAAGACAAAATATCAAATTCTCCAATACATATTAATAGTTATTTGGTTTGGAGAGAAAAAAATAAAAAAAAATGTTTGATTGATTTACAAAAAAAGAAAATAAGGCAAAGGGTTTTTCTAAAATAATAATTGTTTGATTGATTAAAAAAAGAGAATAAGACAAAATGTCAAATTCTCCCATACATATTAATAGTTATTTGATTTTGAGAGCAACAAGAGAAAAAGATTGTTGAATCGATTTACAAAATAAGAAAATAGGACTAAGGGGTTTCATAATTGAATGAATGATAATTGTTTGATTGATTCAAAAAAAAGAAAATAGGAAAAAGGTTTTTCCAATTTGATGAATTATAATTATTTGATTGATTAAAAAAAGCTTTTTCCAATTTGATTAATGATAGTTTGATTGATTCATAAAAAAAATAAATTATGTAATTAGTCTCTTTACTTTATCAAAATGATGGATTTAGTCATTGTATAATAATTTATAAAAATTGAGTGTCTATATTTTTTAAAATTAATAATATTAGTCTAATGTTTTTAAAATTTTCTGTTATCTATATTGATATAAAATTTGATTGTATTGATGTAACATTAAATTTAATAATATGACAATGATGATGTGACATTTCACAAATGATGCAATAGTAGTGCAATATGATATGACTACACAATGATATGAATTTTATCATTGTAAATGTAGAATTATCCAATGTAAGTTAATGATTTTAAACGAGATTAGAAAAAAAAAAACAAATCAAAAGTACAATTTAGGGAAAGAGTGTTGTAAGATAGAAAAAAATTAAATTTTTGTGTTCCATAATTTCAAGAAGTGAAAAGAATGTTGTGAAGTGTATTAAAAATGTCATATCATCATATTCAATACCACATCAGTAAAAAAATGTCATACCATCATAAATAATAAAAAAAATTTAATATTGTTAACAATTGGATTAACATTATCAATTCTAAAAAATACAAGAACTAAATTTTTATAAATTATTGTACATTGATTAAATCCACCACTTTAGTATAGTACAAGGACTAATTGCATAATTTAACTTAAAAAAATAGGAGAAAGGGTTTTGCTATTTGAATGAATGATAATTTTTACAAAAAAATTCATCACATGGTCGAAGTGATGAATAAAATAGCTTTCAAAACATTTACAAAAAAAAATAGAAAAAAAAGTCGAACCAGCCAAAAAAGGAAAGAAAAAAAATTCTAGAATTTGAAGTACTTAATAGCTTTGTTGGAAAACTTATCACTATTCTAAAAAATATTGGTTGATTTAATTAAGGTGGCAAAAATATATATCAAATTTTGTAGATATGATGATGAAAAAATTAAAAACTGAAGGTGGAGGCCGCCACCCCTCTCCCTCCGCCGCTGGGAATCAACAAAAGTTTATTCTCTAATGCTCACCCACATCCCCTAGCCAATTTCAGTTTCTGACAGTTGAACCAAGAATCCCCAGTTTCGGCAATCACTGCAGTCTCACTAGAGAGCAAATTCTGTATATTTTGAAATAGAATATTAACCCTCAAGGGCTCTCTAGGTGATGCCTTCAAAGGATGCCCTTCAGTAACAAAAATCATGTGGTAATTCTCATCAGCAGTATTATTGTGCTTGACCCTTTTGGCAAGAGCTCCTAGGAAATCTTTCATCAAAACACACCCAAACGCGCGCCCATTAGCAATCACTACCCGATCAGGCTGCACATTAATTGCCTTCACTTTCTTAAGAAGCGGAGAGTAGCCAACAGAGCTATGGTCATTGAAAGTAGGTCCAGCAAACAAGTAAGCATCGGCAGATTCAACGATCTCAGCACAGAAAGCAGTGCTAACAGCCGTGCTTTAGCAGCACAGAAACAGAAAGCATCGGCAGAAAGCACCTCAATAGGGCCCAATGAAATAAGGATGATGCTCAGGCACCAGCCCTTTAGCCGATGGCATCACCGCCAGGGCATAACCACTAGCGTCAGCCAACTTAACAAAGGCCTCGCATGCCTTCGCAACACGCAGCTTTGGTCCACCTACTGAAACGGGTTTCACCGCCTTGTTCAAGGACTCTGCTGTTGCCTCTACGGCCGCTTCTAAACCCATCTTATTACTCAATCTACACACATTTCCAACGGAAAAAAAACATTAACTTGACGTAAAAATCAATCACTAAGTAATCTCTAGCTTGAAAAGATTAAAAAAAAATACTTACGTTGGAGAGAGTGACAACGGAACAGGCTCGAGGCTAAAAGTGGGGTGAGGAATCACAGCCAAGTTGCAGCTGATGCTGATATAAACAGGCTTGCTTTCTTTCAAAGAAGTTGAAATTGCGGTATCGATCAATTCATGAGCATCCTCCAAGTTATTCACCACAGCCCAATAAAAACCAAAAACCCCATATTAATCATCTTGCTAATCAAACCAAATAGCAGAAAAACTATGAAAAAAAGAGGGGAGTGGGAATTAAAACAAAGAAAGAACATTGCCTGATAGCAAGTAACAGTCTCGAAACATCTAAGCTCTTGGCTAAAATCAGGTAACCCAATAGTGTGATGAAGAATCCTGTTAGTTCCAAAATCGTTGGAGTTTGGTCCGCCCACAATGCAAATAAGAGGCAGACTCTCACTATAAGCACCAGCGATCGCGTTCAAAACGCTGAGCCCACCGACGGTAAATGTCACAACGCAAGCACCAACGCCACGTGACCAGGCGTAACCGTCAGCGGCGTATCCAGCTTTAAGTTCATTACAACAGCCGATCAGGTTAAGCTCCAGCTCAGCTATCAAATGGTCAAGCAGTGTCAAGTTAAAATCCCCTGGAACAGAGAAAACATCGGTCACACCAACGTGGACGAGCCGTCTAGCCAAGTGGCGGCCGAGAGTGGCTTCAGAAGAGTTGATGACGGTGGGGGAAACGGGCCCTGAATGGTGGCAACAGTGCCGTTGGGTGGGCTCCCAACGTCGTTCGAACTCGGTTTACACACATCAAGTGACCCAATCTTGGTATCCATTCTAAAGAACAAACTAATTTTATTATTCCAAATTAACACCCTAATTTCTATGAAAATATTTCAGTAGGTGCTTTTTAGTCGAAGAATCCAACTTAAATAGCAAAAGCAGAAGCACCACTTCTTTTACCAAACGTTTCTATTATTGTGTCCGATTCTAAAAACCAGGAGCAAAACAAGTATCTGTTTCACTTGAACAGTGCCGTCCACCGGTTTGGGAAACCATTTGAAAAAGCTTTCTCGTTCAGACAAAGGAGATTCGGTATCATCAACTTTCTAAATGGATTTTACGACCAAGTGTCTTAAAAAGAAATTAATTGTAATCTTATTTTCCTTTAAATTTATTTACTTTTTATTCGATATATTGATCGAAATCTAGCTAAATGTAGTATCGATGATTTGGTAAAGCCATAAGCAAAATGGGATCATATGCAAAAGAATAAAGAAAATCCAAATGCCGACCTTTTTAAGTATGGATTAAGTCTAATATTTTAAATGAGTTATAAAGGTATGTCTAAAAATAGTACTATGTTTGCTTAAATTATAATAAATTGTATTGAATCATAATGTTAAAAAAAAAAAAGAATCCAAAAATCACACTGCCTATATGAACAAATAGATTTTGCACGAAGAATTGAGAGTTTATGATTTTTTTTTTAATTAACGTTCTGGGGATATATTTTAATTTGGTCTTTTAGAGATAATTTTGGTTTTATATAAAATTGAGTTATTAATTTTTATTAATAAAATTATTAAACAAAATTAGCAGTCTAATCCTTTACCTAATATTATGCAAAAAAATTGACTTATAACGGGGGTTTAAACGTGAAAAAGAACATAAAGATTTCAAGCTAGAGTTTACCTTTTCAACTAGTCTGTCTTAACAATAATCACGGGGTTTTTCACATGAAGATTTTCAAGCTCTATGACTTAGTGAAGATTCATGAAGAAAAACAAGCAAAGAAGGTATGAAGAACATGTGGCGGATGTTAGCAACACATGGCCATCATAGAACGCTATCTATGGTGGCCAGAAGCACGAGTTAAATCTGATAATTTTGTACATGACACAACAATATGACATAAGTTTAAGTAGGTTTGAGTTTAGACTAATCATATTTCGTATATTAATCGTGTCAACATAAATAAATCATCTTTTAATCATATTAGACTTATTTAACTCATTTAAGACACGATTATTTAATCATGTTATTATGTATTCGTATAATCTGTGACTCATTTATTATCTATTTATTTATTTGTGTTCACATGTCATGTAGACACGTTTAGCATATGATTAAGACTTATTTATTGATCGATATAAATACTAATATTTTTATGATGATTAAAATTTATTAATATTAAATTTTATTATATTTGGTATATATTATAATATGATATTTATAATTTTTTATGGTAAATTTGAATAATAGAATCATATTTTAGTTGTACATATTTTAATTTAATCATTTTAATCGTATTAATCATATCAATCATGTAAGTACGTCATAAATCGTATAAATTATAAGTGTGTTAATTGTGTCGTATCGTATAAAATTTAACTTAACATGTTTAATAAACTTTTTAGATGTTACACGTTTAACCATATAATTGTTAATATCCTATGTTTACATGCAGTCAAATCTAGCATGAGCATATACAGTGATTAGACGCACGACATAGTTAAGACACGGATACACGAATTATCAGATCTAGCATGAGCATATACGGTGATTGAAAACGCGCGGCAGCCAATGGGAGAGAGACCTAATTACTGGACAACCAATGCGAATTGTCGGTTTAGCATGAGCATATATGGTGATTCGAAATAGCATGAGCATATACAATGATTGGAAACACGAGGCAGCCAATGGGAGAAAGAACCAATCACACAACAACCAAAGGGAGAGAGACCTAATCAAATGGGCCCATTACCATTACTAAACAAAGTTGCTTGATACACAAATTGTCAAGTCTAACACGAGCACATAGGATGTTTGGAAACGTGCGGCAGCAACCAATTGGACAGAGACCTAATCACATGGCCCCATTTCATGAATTGTCAGGCATAACATGAGCACATGCGGTAATTAGGTATTGTCCGTTTTGGCGTTCTGGCTTATCTATTTTGTCTCACAAAATCTCATAAGCTGAAATTGGTGTGAATCTTTAGATGCCTAGTATCACTCTAATATACAGTTGGTATTGAATTCGTAGCTCTCCTTTAAAACCATGACAACCTCCCTTGGCTCTCTTCTAGAATCACGACATCTTCCCTTAACTCCCTTCTAAAATCACGACATCCTCCCTAAACTCTATGACACCATCTCTTGGCTCCCTTCTAAAACCACAACATCCTCTCTTGGCTCCCCTTTAAGGGTTTTTCTTTGACGTGGGATTTATGGCTCCCCAATAGGTTCATGTGTTCTCTTTGATGTGGGATTCAAGATTCTCCAGTAGAATCCCTTTAGGAGCTTTTCTTCAATGTGTGGCTTCCCACTGGAACCATGCATTCTCTTTGATGTGGAATTCTGGGCTCCACAATAAAACCATGTATTTTCTCTGATGTGGGATTCAGGGTTCCGCTGAAACCATGACATCTTCTCCCACTTCAACAAAGGTCTATTATCCTTGGTGGCACATCATTAGTACTCAAAGTTTGTGGGATTCATGGCTTCTATCTAGGATCATGACATCTATCTAGGATCATGACATCCTCCCTTAACTTCCCACTAAAAGCTTCTTTTCAATGTCGGATTTATGACTCCCCGTTGAAATCATGTATTTTCTCTAATGTAAGATTCAGGAGTTTTCACTGAGATTGTGACGCAAAATTTTCAATCATAAAAAGAAAAAACAAATTTATTTTAGAATTTACATTAATTTCACGTACTTCCAACAATAAGTTCAGCTCTTTCGTATTTGCTTTTATATTTTTATTTTAGTTAATAATATCACGGGATAAACTCATAACCTCCATATATCAAGAGAATTTTAAAACCGTAATCATTTCACATATTTTAAATTGAAAAGTAAAGTCAAGTTTCTTTCAAAACAATTAGATAAATGACTTTGTTGTGCACCAAAAAGGAGCAACCATTCTGATTTTTGAAAAGGAAATCTGGACTGGCATGCAAAGCGTGGCAGCACATTTGCCGCGGATGAAGCAAGGAGGAAGCTCACTAGAAAGCCATTGGCTTCTGAAACAATGGTCAATTAGGTGGGTGAGTGCTATATATAGCATAAGCTGTAACTAAAAAAATCAGAAAAATCTCTACTAGTAGTATTTAAACATATAGAAATATAAAATAGTTTTCATAATAGTAATAGTTACTAACATAATATCAAGTTCTGACTGCACCTGCTCCGAAGACACCAACCACTGTTCAGGTTGACTTCATGGAAAAAAAAAAAACTTACAAAATTAAGTGTAGCAGAAACAGCTTTGAATTGTCAAATAGCCAATTAGCAAATGCTGTGGTGCACAACTGAATCTTTAAGAAAATAGACTCCAAAGTTATACAAATCCAGCAAAGCGTCGACACAATTGTACAAGAAGGTGAACCAAAATACTAAAACCATAGTGATCTGCAAAAGGAAGAGAAAAAAGTGCTTACTAGTTGGCCACGGTCGACAGCAGGCTAAATTGCGGTTAATTCTGATGGTGCCCATCGACGTAGCATTGATGTGGCTGCTGCTGGTGGAGTTATCCGAGATGCTGAAGGCAAGCGGCTGGTAGGTTACGCAGCTAAGCTGTAGCTTACAGAGTTGAACTATGGGGCGTTTACCGTGGTCTCCAATTTGCATGGGATTTGAGGTTTTGCGAGGTTTGGTTGCAAGTGGATAACAAGATAGTAGTCCATGTAATTTCAGCTAGTTCATCTCATCCTTGTACTAACCCGAATTTAATTCAAGCTGTTCGAGGAATGCTACAGTGGCAGTGGTAGGTGAAGGTATCTCATATTTACCAAAAAAGAAACAAGGTAGCTGAACTTATGGCCAATATGAGATTTACTTTACATAATAATTTTTCATTTTATGATTCATCACCTATTGAAACCAGAAACTTGTTAATGAACGACATGTTAAGAATTTGTTTTCTCAAGATTATCAGATTATAATAAAATTCTATTTCTACAAAAAAATATTAATTTTTATAAACATTGACTATCAAAATCTAATTTTTAAAAATTCTTAAAATACTGACCCATTATGGTCTTATCTTTTATTTGAGCATATGATATTTAAATTAAATCATTTATTTAAAAAGGGAATGAAAAAAGGAAAGTAACAATTATTAATTTTAATTCAATTAGTACATATTATCAAATATATATTGATCACCATTACCATCAACCTTTTATTGAAAGCATATTATATAAAAACTTAATAAAAGATTAGATCATAGTGAAAAATATTTGAAGCATGATAACAAAGAAATGAAAAATAAATCAATCAAATTCAATTGTAATTATTAATTCAAATAGTGTATTTTAAGTGTCTCACTCCACATTATTTTATATATTATTCTATTCAATTAAATTGTGATTAATTGCATCATTGAAGATATAAATTAATTGTGAAGAGTAAAAAAAAAAAATTCACACACTATTTATAGAGGTTCGGCCTCTCTTTAGGTGCCTACGTCCTCTCCCTTAGCAAGCTAAGGAGTTTAATCCACTATTGAATAAATTTAATACAATGTGCCTTTTTAAAGGTTTAAGCACAAAACTTGTCTTTTCAAGGATAAGACACAACTTCTTTAACTTTTCAAGGTTAAGTTAGAACCTTTATACCTTTTTAAGAATTTGGTATAACCTCTAAACACTACCTTTTAAAGGCTTAGGTAGAACCTTTTCTCTTTTACAAGATAAAAAGCAAAAATACCTCTTCAAAGTGAGCTTTGCTAAGTACAAATATAGGTACAAAGATGTATACAAGGAATAGGAATGAAAGCACCAAGAATTTGAAGCTCATAAATTGCACAACATTCTACTTGGACTTTGCATTGGTAGGCTGTGGAAGAAATCTACCGCCTTTTCAAAGTAATTAATACCCTGCTCAATGTACTCCTACAATTTGGCAATTTCCTGCCTATAAAAAAAGCCACACATATTTAGGAATCACTCTACCATGATTCAAAGACTTTTACAAAGTCTACAAGAAGTGAATATGCTTACTATTCTAGCTGAGCAGCAACTTTTGCAACTTTATACTTGCATTGGTTGGCTGTAGTAATCAATTCTTCACTTTGGAAAACAAGCCTAAGTGCCTAACAAATTAGATGTAAAATATGAGTTGAGACATATGGAATAATGTTCAGTTTGGATGCATACAAATTGATAATTCCCATAACATTAAAAGGCACCTATGTATACGAATAACTTTTAACATCATCATAGAAAGGGCTTTCAATGTCTAGAAGTAGTGAGTATGCTTACTGTTTAGCAAGTAGAAGTGGTGCTTCTTCATTCCAAAGGAAATCCTCTGCCTTTTGCATAGAGTAATCAGTGGCCTAAAGTTCTGTTCAACCTCATAAAATTTAGAAATCCTGCATACAGAAAAGGCAGTTCATGAATAACTATAAACATCATCATACAAATACCTCAAAAGAGAGGGTGGGATTGAGGGAAACAGTACTACTAAAAGCATTGTTTATAGCAACATCAAAGATCCAGATCAAAGAAATTAATAAGAAACATCAACCCAATCAGCGTTTGGTCTAAGTGCCATACCAAGCCTTCCAGTGTCACAAAACGTGTTTGTTGCCTCTTGTAGAATCAAGATTTGGCATCTTTATAGAGACTAAATATACAAGAGTCAAATCCTAAAAAGAGGAAAAGATTGAAGAAACCCTTTAAAGACAACCTTTAGAAAAGTTAAATCCATACTTACATCTTGTAGATGCTTTTACAGCAGACGTAGTACTTCATTCCAGAGGAATATCAAAGCCTTTACATAGTATCAGACTCATAAAATTTAGGAATCTTCTGCATATAAAAAAGGCATGCATGTTGATGAATAAACTCTAAACTCACCATTCAAGGACCTCACAATGTCTACAGGGCAGAAGTAGTACTTGTTTTATAAAGGGAAAAAAGAAAGATAAGATCCCCCAACCACAATCTCATGTTGTATCAAAAGGCTAAAAAAGAAAAGATACTAGTACTTTAGATGGGAAAATTTTACCTGCATAAGTGTGTTTAGGACATTTTTGCAAGATCTTGAGGATGCTCCGGTCAAACTGAAGCCAAAAGTTTTGGCTTCCTATTAAAAAGATTGGGCTGTCCATAGTTTTCTGAGTGTTTAAAGACATTCAAAACAATGCAAGGAGATCAACATGAATAAATCCATCATAGTATGATCGAAAAGATGACACAAAAGATGATAAAAATTAATAAAACCTTGCAAATATTGACCCAGAAACAGATTGTGAAACCTCACCACTCTGCTTGGCTACATCAGGCCTGGGAAAGAAAAAGATATAAGGATTAAAACGTCAATTACATTCCTTTGGTCTGCCAATGCATTTTCAGAGTCAAGAACTTTTGTATTTATGGCATTACCAGCCCTGTTATCTCCAGTTTTTCAAGGTGGCAAATTGAAATTTGTTGGGTCAGATTTTGCATTCAATGATTTAGAATCCAAAAATCTTCAGGAAGAATAGAACTGAAAAAGATACCAATAATCTTAAAAAAGACTTAAAATGAATTGGAACAGAGAAAGACTTACTAGGAATCAGACTACTCCATTGTTGAATTTGCAGAAAGAGAGAAAGATTTAATATCTAATAATCTGAAAGCAAAAAAAAAAAGAAAGAAAATGAATCATGAATGGAAAAAGAATACGAAAAAGCTAAAAGCTAATCATCCAAAAAAGAGAAAAAGTTAATCCAAAAATCTTTAAGAAGAACAACTGAAAAGAATACCAAAGACTTGAAATAAACTGATCACAGACTTGGAATGAACTGGAAGAGAGAGACTTCCATTGTTGAATTTGGGGAAATAGTAGCGGGAGAGACCTTATATATAAGCCAGTCAAATTAAAGCCTTACCGTTAAAAGATGGAGCGGTAATTATCTGCGTACGAGCGTTTAAGGAAGACTACTATTCCAGATGGTGATTCAAATAATGGTATGTGGGACTTGGCGTGGAAATGGCAGGGTCCCCAACGGATCCGTACTTTTTTAGTTCAATGCCTTCATAGCCGACTTCTTACAAATTTGGAGAGAAGGCGTGGAAACTTCGTAATTGTTCCAACATGGGCACGATGTGGTTTATAGGATGAATCCATTCTTCATTTGCTGTGTGATTGAACAGGGGCATTTCTAACCACTCTCGATGCTAGATTGGTTTACTTCCAATTTGAATAAAATGCAAGATACGAGTAGATCATATCCCTTGGCCTCTCATATTTGGTACCACATGCTGGTACTTATGGAAATGGCGAAATTCAACTATTTTTGATGGAAAGAAAATACCAGCAGAAGGAAAGATAACGGCAATCGAGAGTTTGGCTGCTGCAACTCTTAGCGCATTTACTATTCCTAATCCTGTTCTCCGTTGGCAACACTATCTTAGGTAAGTGCTAAAGCAACAACAATAGAATTACAAATCATTGATTACTAATTATTTAATCTTTCAAATGAGTGAAAATTGGACGATATATAAAGTTTTCGTTGACTGTTAAATGTTTGTTACTGTTTGACTCCCATTAAAAATCTGTTGCTCCTCCCCTGCTCACGACAGAATCTAAGACTTACAGGACAATGTTGGTGATAAAAAGCGAGAAATAATCTTAAGTTGGACTGTTGAACTCACATAATTCATGCAGAAATGCTAATCTTATGTACCTGGGAACTAATAAACCATGTGTTAGGCACTGCAAACTGCAGATTGGACGCGGCAGCATTGTCGGTACAGAGGATCTATGATCAGAGAAAGTTGAGACATTGAAACATAAACAAATCAAGCCACTGCTTATCTTAAGCAAATCATATCCATTGTTTGAGACCTGACACTAGACAAAAACTTCGAAGTGTCACTTGTATGATCAAAGACTTTATCATCTAGTTCTATACAGTCAAAGATAAAATTACTCACTTACTCAGTAACAAAAATGTTAAATGTCACATGGGGTCTGGGATTTTCCAGCCCAGATACATGCAATGCTCTTGTAAGCTCCCTTTTCATGATGCAGATGCTCCTCAAACTCAGAACGTATAGGGTGGAAGAAGAACACCACTCAAGGTGGCATGTGAGACTGGAGCCAAGGTGTTTGTATTGTTTCTGTTGTTTAGATGATTAGGAATTCTAATGATGCTATCACTCTCCACTATGTACATGGTATTCGGAAACCAGAACCTGAGTTCATACCTATACATTGACCGGTTCATTTGAGAACAGGCTTCTGTCTTGTCCTGGTAAATTGTACATCTCCATTAAGAACAGAACCTATGAACATCTCTACTTCTTCCATGGTCATGTCACCCATATATGCTGCAAACTTCCTCTTCCGAGGTTTGTATGCCACCACAATGTTATCTGATGATTTGAATCCAGATTTATCAAATGCACTTAAAAATGATGGCTGCTTGGTAGCATCTAGGAGCATATAAGATATGGAATCCCTAGAACCTGAGGCCACACTCTGATTCTGTCTCCTTGATAGTGATTTCTGAGAAACCTGAAAGTACAAATCATGCCACAAGTAAAATAAATGAATTCATATATAAAAGTAGGGTCATTTGACAATTGAGTAAGCAATCCCCATCCCAAACTTTCAATATGGTGATAATGGTTGCATCGACATGATTTACCAACAAACTTGGTGTTCATATTGCTATGTAAGAAGAGAAATATATAAATCATCATCGAAGTACACCCAGTATTCGATAGTTACACATGAGAATACTAAAATATGTAGAAACTAAATTGTAAGACTACAACTGTACCTTTTGGGGCTCCAGTCCACATTTTATTTTTTCACCAATTGACAAATTTGTTATTTGGAAATAGAAATATTCTCACCTTGGATAAAAGAGAGTCCAGCTTCTCCCTAGCTCTGGACGATCGAAATGCACCTATAATACAGAGAGGAGTTTTCTCCCCACAAAGAGCCTCAAAGTTTGATGCCATCAACAGAGGCACCTGCCCCTCTGTGGAATCTGTCTGCATTTTTCTAGTCTGAGATGAAGCCACCTTTTTGTTCTTCTTCTCAAAACTATCCAGCAACGTACTGAGATCTTGGATTGCAGACTTCAAATCCTTTACAGAAATACCAGATTTCAGGATTTGCTTCTCTCCGTTAGACAGACATCCAATTATAGCTGGAAGTGCATCAACACCTAACTTCTTCACAGCTGGATCAGAAACATCGTGCACCTACATAAATAATGAAAGAGCCTGAATTCATTTTACTACAAAAATTACTGAGAAAAGTAAAAGCATATTAGAATTTTAAAAACAGGAAGTAAATTAAATGTTTATCATTTCTCTAAAATTTCTGAAATTGTGAACCCCTCTATTCTTTGCCAGACACAAAATTGAATAGAGTAGACACATTTCTAATTCAAAATAAGGTTTGAAAGCATCAAATTTCCATGCACGGTATTAGTAAAAACTTTCACATATTGAGATCTTGGCAACATACCTCTGCATCATAGAAAATGAATCTTTTATGATACAAGCCACTGAGAACACGCCAGATCACAGGTGTATCCTTTTTGGTAGAAAAAAGCATCACCCTTGGGTATGTTTCTACATTACTAGAGGACAAGTCAAGATGATTTAGGCTAATCCTTTTTGAAAACCTTGGTAAATGCTCTTGGCAAAAAGTTTTGATATTTTTAGCAATCAAATCACCCTCGTATTCTTCCAGAGAACCCTTCTCACTTCCTTTGTATGAATAAACTAACAACCTTGGTGTTCTCCCAGGACGCATACCAAGATCCTTACAGAAAGTTGATTCAGTTTCACAATTTATGCTTCCAACCTGTTGCAAGGGACCATAAGAAAGGTAAGATAACAAAAGCAATGATTAGCAAATACCAAATTATAGAAATATTTAAAAATGCAGTAGTACCTTTATAGCTCCTTGCAATAAACTAGCCACCTCCTCAATGATAGATTCATAATATTGTTTCCCCTGCAATGATGGTGTATAAGATAACAAAAGCCAAGTCATCCCTTGGTCAGCTATTTCTTTTCTGAAGACCTCAGAATTTATAGCCCTGATGCTCTTAGGTGAACTCCTAGATTGAGACTGAGACCTGCTTGAACCACCGAAACCACCAAATTGGCCCTGATCTTTCATTCCACCCCCAAAGAAGCCAGAGAAAATATCATTTAGATCAAAACCAAAGGAACTTGGTCCACCACCGCCACCGAATGAGCGCGATCCACCAGGGCCACCAAAGGAAAATGAGAAAGTCTGAGAACTTCCCTGCCTACCCATATGCTGCCATCCACCAGATCCAGAAGTAAACCCACTTTGGCCAGGTCCACCACTGGTGAAGTAAGTATATCCACCCTGGTCCCCAGGATGGCCAGCACCAAATCCAGGGGCACCTTTTTCATCCCCATACATATCATAATTTTTTCTCTTTTCTTCATCTGATAAAATGTCATACGCTGATCAAACAATAAGGATGAATCAGATCCCTTAATAATAGACAAAGACCACAAGAAGAACAGGGCAAATATTCAAAGGTACAAAAACCCCAAACCCTGTTCTCATATTAATTATTAACTAGTAATTACACATTTGGGTAATATGCTCACAAACCATATAAATTAAAGACTGTATTTCCTAATTAAGGAAGATAAAGAGAAAGTAAGAAAGAAACGATATGAGAAAGTGCAGCCAAAGAAAAAAGAAGAAGACAAGGAGTAAGAAGTCTTGGCAGTACCGTTGTTGATCTCAGCAAACTTCTCTTGTGCACCTTGATTTTTGTTCTTGTCAGGGTGGTATTGAAGTGAGAGCCTATTGAATACAATTCAAGCAAAATTAGTAGAGTGAAACATTTAAACATGTGTCCATGTTCGTTCTATCATAGAATTTTTTTTTTTCATGGAAATAAGAAACATTTCAAGGTGCAATTAAATGACAAAAGAAATATGTACTGAATAAAAGAAGCAGGGAAAGGAAGATCGCGAAAACGTAATGCCGCAAAGTAAGTATTTCTCATTCAATAGAGAAGGTATTTGATTAAGGATAACATTAAAATGATGTATATAAGAATGCCATGTACACATCAAGAAAGCATATAGGATGATTAATGCTTAATAACCTACACGAAGGAAATTTCACAATAAACGGGAAAATTCCCGGTAAAACATACTTGTGAAAAGCTTTCTGAATCTCTCGTTGACCCGCGTTTTTCTCCACACCAAGAACCTGAGGATCGAGTAAATTCATCAGAAACATTTCGACAAAAAAAAAAGTCAAACTGAAAAACTCAAGAACATGCGAACTGCCACTCGATTATTTTCTCAATTCCATATGCGGTCTCTCTCATCAATAGCTCAAGCTCACCCTCAACGCTTTCACCAAAACCCTTCATCCCAATTTTCTTTTAAATCAAATAAATTCTTGATAAATCTCCACAACATTTCCTTTCGTGGAATTTCACAAAAGCATAGCACTTGAAAAAAAGGACGACTCATAAATCATAACATGTGAAAATTTGAAGTCAAGAAAGAACTTTCGAATTACAGCACAAATTAAAAGGGGAGACCGAAGTTCCTTACCTTGTAAGGATCAATGGTTTTAGCTTCAGCGTATAAAAGCAATAACGTTGATAAAATCACAAACGACAATGGCGGTGGTCGAATTTCCATCTTCGCAAAACCTGTAATGTCGCCACTGGGGTTTTCTTTTTTTTTAAATCGTGACGTCGGTGGGAAGAAACAGGAGAGAGAGATAAGAGTTGAAAGAGAGGACAACGACGGTTGCAAAAATAAATAGATTCGCGGGGAATTGAAAACCTTCCAGATCGTTCGTTCGAGGTCCTAAGGCCGTTAGGTACACGTGGCGTTCGCATGTGCTCCCACGAATTCTGACCAATAGGATTTCAGAACGCTCTTCCAACCCAAACCCAAACGCATCGCCCAGCACTGACGTGAACGTGTTTTTTTCTCTTTGGGGCTGGTGGCGTTCGAAGGCTCGGGCTCTACAACTAACGTATAGTAACCCAATGACATCTGGATTTCTCCAGGCCCTAAATCATTAAAAATAATTAATGGAAAAAATTCATTCCAATAATAATAATAATTTTTCTACTGGTTTTATGTTTCCAAATGCTCACATTATTCAACTGAATTCATGGCAAAGATAATTACAAATAGAAAATTTTCGTAACAAAATCTTATGAACTATAGCCTATAGAAAGTAAGAGATGTAAAAAAAAAAACTATTTATTTTTATTTAATATTTTTTCATAATTTTACATTATATGTTCAATTTTACATAATCAAAATTATAAAAAAAAAAAAAACAATGAGTGAACCATAAAGTGCAGAAGATTTCTATTTGGCAACAAAATGGAAGGCTGCTTGGTCGAATTCTGCTCATGAGTATTGTCCAGCTCGTACTAGGATGTAATCAGGCATAGGCAGGAGAAGGTAGAATGACAAAGGGTTATATGGTTTCAACACAAACTGTGTTCTATTTCAAAAGATATGAAGTCTAGAGATCACTCATATTTTACTTGTGATTTTCAGTGTATATATATATATATATATGTATAATATTTTTATTATCTATATTTTTTTGATATCTCGACAGAAATTATATATATATTCACGAGATCCATAATTTTATAAATGTTTTAAATAATGTTTCTTTGAATTTTACATGTCATTATTTCAATTCTTGTACAGTAACACTATGTTGGCAAGGCTTTGAAATATAAGCATTTAATTTCATCAAACTTAAAAACCAATTCAACTAGGTCATAACATGCATTATCGAATTAAGATATATGGTCACGAGTCATATTGATTCAAGTATAAACAAAGTACTTCCTCCAAGCTACATTAGGATTTAGACATGAACACAAAAGTTTCAAATTTCATTATTGAACCATATGCTTCAAACACAAAATTTTTGAATTTTTACTTGAAACATGGTTTATCTTTAAATTCGTGGATTTGGGAAGAAAATGTTTTTTTTTTTTATACATTTTGTTTGGAAAATGCGAAAATGTTCTTAGAAAATTTTGTTACGATTTTCTCCTATTTAAAAAGGAAAAAAAAACAAAAATAGATATAAAATATTTTCAGATTATCAAAATTAACTCATTGATTCAAAAAATTAACTTGCATCTTTTAACATCGTAAGACAATTTTCTAAAGATAGCTCTTTCATATTTTCCTCGACTCTCCCTTCCCTCAACCCTTCTTTCAAAAATTATTTTTCTTAATTTATTCAAATAATAAAAAATACTAATTTTTTAATAAAATAATATTTTCACTTTTTTATCGAAATTAATTTTAAATTATCGAATGAAATAATAAAATAGTAAAAAATTACTCATTAATCACTATAATTACCAATTTTAAAGGAAGACAAGATAAAAATATAGTATTAATAGATAGTGGGTTGTCACTCCTTACTTCCTTTAATTATATCGTGTGATAAGAAGGCTAGACGCACAATAAAGCACCTAGGCCATTTCATATCCAAGAGAAATTCCCCGGCTTTTTCCATTTTTCTATGCTTTGCTGCGAGTAGAAGAGAGAAAGCAAGGGCGGAGTCCAGCGTAATAGCTGCTAAAAGCCCAAAAGAAGACCAAGAACACCACCTCGATCACACTCTCGTCGCTCCCATCTCCTCACCGGAACCAAAATCCCTCCATCGTTTTGGGCCTTCTCCGTCAAATAGAAAAGCTCAATAAACAACTCCGTTCAAAACCTCAACGTTCATGGTGATGTGAAGCCTCGCCGCACGGGAATCTTTTCTCAATATAAAGTTCGCGATTCACCGATCCAACTCGCTGACTCCGCTCAGCTTGTTCTCGTAGTTTAAAGATAAAAGAGGGAGATTTTGTTGGGGATATCGATGGCTTTCTCGGCTTCTGATTTGCCTGCCATTTACTCGTTGCTCGCCAACTCAATGAGCCAAGACGAGACCATTCGCAAACCAGCCGAAGCGGCTCTATCTCAATCCGAGAGCAGACCTGGTTTCTGCTCTTGCCTCATGGTATTTATTGATTATTATTTTGTTTTTCTTTTATTTTGCATTTTCTGTACAATGCATTTGAGGCTTCTACGAGTCTAATTTGCGTTCTTTTTCTTTGTTTTATTTCAGGAAGTGATTACAGCGAAAGATTTAGCGTCTCAAGTGGATGTTCGATTAATGGCTTCTGTGTATTTCAAAAACAGTATTAATCGGTATTGGAGGAACAGGCGCGATTCCTCGTAAGATATACGCTATTTTTCCATGCATTTAATTCATATTTAAGTTCAAACATAAGGATTAGCATTTCATTTCCAGTCTTCGGAAACTGCATTGATTTTTTTAGTAGCAAATTGCTCTCTACAAGCTGATAAAGAGTGTTTGATTTGCTTTTCTTTATTTATTTCTTAAAATATGTTTCATTTGTAACCTGCAAATTGTATTCAGGGGGATAAGCAGCGAAGAGAAAGTACATTTAAGACAAAAATTGTTATCGCACTTGAGAGAAGAGAAGTATCAGGTGTTTCTCACATCTTTTTCTTAGATTTATTTGTAAAGAATTTTAAGCTTCTGTTCATTAGCTTTGTTTTTAACCATAGCGAGGAGGCGAGGACTTAGACATAATAGGATCTGATTGGATTTTAGTTGCTTACTAGTTCTACCTGGAATATGTTTTACATTGTGTCATGGTGGCCGGTAATTTTGTTTGAGTTTAGTAGTCTTTAATAAATTTCTATCTTTTTGAGTTTAGTAGTCTTTAATAAATTTCTATCTTTTGCATTTTTTCCCCGATACAGATAGCTCAAATGCTGGCAGTGCTCATTTCCAAAATTGCTCGCTTTGATTATCCTAGGGAATGGTATATATCTTCACTTGTTAAACTCCTTTATATTCATTAATGTGTTTTCCCATTCCTTAAACATTTCCTTCTGTAGCTAGTAATATTTACTGATTTTTTGGTGTATTGATTTTAGGGCAGAGCTGTTTTCTTTTCTCGCACAACAGCTTCAATCAGCCGATGTTCTTACCTCCCACAGGATTTTTATGATTCTCTTTAGAACTTTGAAGGAGTTATCCACAAAACGTCTTACTGCAGACCAAAGGAATTTTGCGGAGGTATGTTGTTACTGAAACATCTTCACTTTTGTAAGCTCCCCCTAAATGAAAGTTGTCTTGATCCTGGCCATTTATCTAGCCCCTCTTATGTAAGTGAACGTGGATGCTAACAGACAGGTTGCTTAAGCCTGGACAGCATCGGTTTGAAAGGCATTGTCATGCTAATGACTAATGTATGCATTTAGAACAGTGATTACTGGCTTCTACATTCTGGTTTATAAGTCATTTAAATCTGTGCTCCAGTGTTCTCATATAAATCATAATTTATTTGTTTTAGGATTACATTCCTTGCAAATTACAGTTCTGTTCTATAGACCTGAGGAGTCTGACTTACAAAACTTTTTCGGCAGATATCATCTCATTTATTTGAGTACTGCTGGCATCTTTGGCAGAGTGATGTACAAACAATATTACATGGTTTTTCTACAATCACTCAGAGCTATAATTCAAATGCTGAGGAGCAGCATCATGATGACCTTTATCTAACGTGTGAGAGATGGTTGTTGTGTCTAAAGATAATATGTCAATTAGTGATTTCAGGTTTTCAAAGCGATGCGAAATGTGTTCAGGTACTTATCAGTTCTTTCTCTTTCCGTTTAGAACATTTTCAGGATTTTAGAGTCAATTACAGTTTCATTCTATTTTCTTGTTTTATTTTTTTGGCAGTTTAGAACGAGATTATATGATCTAAATTATTCATTTTGCAGGAAGTAAGACCAGTAAAAGAGGTTTCTCCTGTGCTTCTGAATGCTGTGCAATCATTTCTTCCATACTGTAAGATAGCTTGTTCTTTATGTAAATTTTGGTCCCATATATCCAAAAACCAGATTCATTTGAACCAAAAATAGGCATTACGCATGTATAGTTAAAAGAGTTAACTTTTAATTTTAATTAATCAAAAACCAAGCAATCTCATTAATTTGCATACAAATTATTCAAAAGTTTTGCCCTGCTTTCTTTGATGCAAGACTCATGCTCTTTCACACTTTGAGCATGTTGTTTTTAAAAACTTTGTTGCAGAATAGTGACCATAGTTATAATTAATGCATATAAAATTAAATCAAGATTTTTTGGTGTGCTTTAATTTCTAAATATTTTTCTGTTTTCTTTTTCATAGAGAAGCAGGTAGAATGGGTTTCCTAGGTCTAAAACGGTAATCTATGCTATTCCATTCTAATTGTGGGAGGAATATATATTTTTGCTTCTTGATCTTAATATTGGCAAAAAAAAAAAAAGCTTCTGATCTTCTTGTTTTAAATAGAAAACTGAAGCCATCTCAAACGCTTGTTATTTTAGATTTTGTGTTAGATTAATTTATTTCTATGTGTTACCTTATTTACAGATACATCTTTTCAGAATGGACATCCTAAATTTTGGGACTTTATAAAGAGGGCATGTACTAAATTGATGAAGGTTCTAGTTGCAATTCAACAAAGGCATCCTTATTCATTTGGTGATAAATGTGTCCTTCAACCTGTCCTGAATTTCTGTTTAAATAAGATTACAGATCCTGAGCCAGATATATTATCCTTTGAGGAATTCCTGATTAAGTGTATGGTAATGGTAAAAAGTGTATTGGAATGTAAAGAATATAAACCGAGTCTTACTGGACGGGTTATGGAGGAGAATGGTGTTACGCTAGAGCAGATGAAGAAAAACCTTTCTAATGCTGTTGCTGGTGTTTTGACTTCCCTTCTACCTAATGAAAGGATAATTCTCTTATGCAATGTGTTAATAAGGAGGTAATTAACCTTTCACTTCTGCCTCTCTTTATCAGTTTGGCTTTGGCTTGTTGCACGTATGATGTTTCCCTTTCCACCCTCTCCTCAACTGAGGTGCGAGAAAGAGAAAGAATAATTTAGAGAACCATGGTTAAAATTAATGTAGTTAAATTATTTTTCTCTGGTAATTAATTTTGCTTGTTTCTACATAAAAATTTTTGTTAGCAATGCACTCTGCGTTTCACTGGTCTTTTCCCTGCTTTTGAACAAATTGTTGCTCAAAATTTGTTCTAATTAGCATATCAACAGGTATTTTGTTCTAACTGCAAGTGATTTGGAGGAATGGTATGTGAACCCTGAGGCTTTTCATCATGAGCAGGATATGGTTCAGTGGACAGAGAAACTGCGGCCTTGTGCTGAGGCTTTATATATTGTATTGTTCGAAAACCACAGTCAAGTATGTGGTAATTTTGTACAGATTATTTAGTATGTTCTTGTGTTACTATCTCTTTCTTTCCTTTTTTCTTGTCAGATGTTTCATATAATTACATATATGCTTATTTGAGTTAATTCATTACATTTAGCTGCTAGCTCCTATTGTGGTGTCCGTCCTTCAAGAGGCAATGAATGGTTGTCCAACTTCGGTAACTGAAATTACCCCAGGATTACTTCTTAAAGAAGCTGCCTATGGCGCTGCTGCATATGTATATTATGAGCTTTCAAATTACCTGAGCTTTAAAGATTGGTATGCCCATTCTTCAGTATGCTACATTGGTGTCTAGGCACTTGATAATTTCGCTGCGTTTATACTCTCTCTGTACTTGGTGGTTTGGGGTGGTTTTCTTTTATTTCTTTATTGATAATTTATCCCTCAGTTCAGTTGTTAAGTTGTTAAAGTATTACACTAATTGAAATAAATAGGTAGCTATTATCTTCTTATTTTTGAGTAGGTGGTATGACGAAAATGTCTTTTGTTTTTTCCTGAAATATCTTGGATTGCAGGTTTAATGGTGCTTTGTCCCTTGAACTCTCTAATGATCATCCAATTATGCGTATCATCCACCGGAAAGTTGCACTAATATTGGGACAATGGGTCTCTGAGGTAAGATAATATTCTTCTATAGGCCTTATCCATATCTTCTCCTCGATTTCTTTCTTGTGAAGTGTATGTGTGTGTCTGTATGCATGCCTCAGCAGTATGTTGAGGCTTCCATCAGTATAGCATCGTGGTGACTAATAGCTCATATCAGAAGCTAGTCCAATCAACATTGAATCTTGCGCACTGGCAAAATGCTGGTTGCTATTTTTTTTTCTATCAGATGCAGTAGATTTCTAATTAAGTGTTGAAGTTTTTGTCAATCATGGAAGAAACTAGGTGATACAGGACAGGTCACAATTCTAAAATCCTTTGGCACCTGATCCTGTTGCATTGGCTGCATCACAGAATATAGAGTAGATAAATTAAAGGCAGAGTGTAAATAAGTGCCACTAGGAATAGGCTCTGATCTGGTATGTGTTGGATGAGTGCCTTTTACATGGACTTGTGTCCATGCAAGAATTGGGGAATATGTTTTATCTTGTCATAGCAGAAGAGTGGTGCATCTGGAGTCTGGAATCTGTAATGTAAATCTAATACTGCATATCAGTTGTTATTCCTCTTTAATTTCTGATGGGAATGTTGCTGATGTATTCTGGTCGGAACAGGAAATTAGTCATAATGATTGTTTTCTGATGTTTGCATTCCTGCAGATCAAGAATGATACAAAAAGAGCTGTATACTGTGCCTTGATACGGTTGTTACAGGACAAAGACCTCTCTGTGAGGGTATGTTCCATAAGTTGCATCATGTCTCCCTGCTTGTTTCTCTGTCCCTTCATAATAATATATTCCTGAAGGTTACTTTACTTTGCTCAATCACTAAGTTGTGTGTTGTTGTTTTAGTTGGCCGCCTGCCGATCATTGTGTTTACATGTTGAAGATGCAAACTTTTCAGAGCAAGATTTTTCTGATTTACTTCCTGTTTGTTGGGGTTCATGTTTTAATTTGGTCAAAGAAGTTCAAGAGTTTGATTCAAAGGTAAATTCTACTGTTGGTTGTTATGGATGTTCACTGCTTGCTTAGGCGTTCTTTCTCCCCTTTCTTCTTTCTTGGTATTGTGATTTATGTATCTTATTGGATTGCAGAAAATTCTGGAATCTATAGTCCAAGCTTTAGAAATTCTTTCATGCATGTACCGCATCTGATGATAAAGTTGAATTGATGGTGAATATTTCTTGAAAATTGTTGTACTGATGTGCTTTGCCCATTCCTACATAAGATCATAAATGATTGCTGTAGATTCACATTAATAGATATAGGTTAGCAAATCAGAGATGCAAATTCTGGTTTTGGGATAGTTTGTGTCTAGATTTAAATCTTAGTCTTTGTGTATGTTTGTATGTGTGCATGCACACCTATATGCATCTATGTATATTCCGGACATTCAATTCAAATGCTGCTGCGTTTTTCATCATTTCAGGTCCAGGTTTTAAATCTGATCTCTGTTCTTCTTGGCCATGTCAATGAAGTCATCCCATATGCAAACAACTTGATGCAGTTTTTCCAGATGGTACTGTTGTCACTGCTTTACTTTCTTATCTGAAAGTTTCACTTTGACTTTGATATGCTTGGGTGTTTATAATATAAGTATCAAGGAGTTTTTAATGGGAACCATTTTCCAAATCAGATAATTACCAAATTTAGAAATTGCTGTTGTTAAAAGAATTTTGCTGTCATGTAAGGTTAAGTGCATTTAACTTTTTATGAGAAGTTTGTGTCCTAGTCAGTAGTTGATTACAACAAAAGAATGGATAAGTTGGAATGTCTAGGAAAATTTGAGTGTAAATGCGTTAATTAACTTGGCTAGACGTGTCGTAGACTGTCCTTATCAGGTGCATTTATTCTATTTAATTTCCTTTAACTTCTCAATATGAATAGGTCTGGGAGGAATCTTCTGGTGAAAGCCTTCTACAGATACAGCTTCTTATTGCTTTGCGGAACTTTGTCGTTGCGCTGGGATATCAGTCACCTAGTTGCTACAGCATGCTGCTGCCCATTCTTCAAAAGGGGATTGATATAAATAGTCCAGATGAAATCAATCTTCTGGAGGATAGCATGCTGGTTAGACTACTGCCCAAATATTTGGTTATTTATCTGGCTGCCTTTACCCATAAACATAGTGTGCTAAATGTTATCATATTCCCGCAGTTGTGGGAAGCTACACTATCTCATGCCCCTGCAATGGTGCCACAACTCTTAGCATATTTCCCATGTCTGGTGGAAATATTGGAAAGAAATTTCGACCAATTGCAGGTTAGACTTCTTGAATTAGTGACCCATATATTTTGTTTTGTGGTCTATCTATTGCTGCACTCTCTCTTGTATGTCCTTCGATATTAGAAGAAAAGAAACAGAATTGTAGTCCTTGTTATTTCTTTCATATATTTATTACAACATTATGAGTATTTCCCTTTATACATTGGAAGGCTATGAATATTTAGTTGGCCACATAAGGGAGAACAACAGGAGGTTCGGGAGGTCCTTAGGAACTGAAAAGTTGGAGAGTTGATTGTAGTTGTAGATGGGTCATAAGCTGTGCAGTGGATACTTTTTGCAATAGTAATTATTTAGACCAAGCACGATGTGATGGGCAACAGAAGGCATGACACTATAGTACACTATTACTTTGTGACTATATCTGTCCTTGTTAGGTCAGTGCTTTATTCCCCCTTTTGTAGTGATTCATCAAGAAAGTAGGATTGTAATGGCAACTTTAAAAAAGTTGGGTGTCAATGGTCTTGGATTGTCTACCTATTTGCACTTGGTGCTTTCGACTTTCCTTGTTCACAGTCTTATAAATCATTGCTTGCAGCTCCTACCCCTTTTGTCTCCCCTGCTATTTTGTATCTTATATTAATGAGAATATGCTTGCAGGTTGCTGTCAATATTACTGAAGCTTACATTATTTTGGGTGGAAGGGAATTTCTTAGCATGCATGCTTCCAGTGTGGCTAAACTTCTAGATCTCATTGTTGGAAATGTCAATGACAGAGGGCTGCTTGCAACTTTTCCTGTCATTGACATTCTAATACAGGTATTATACCGTGAACTTTCAGGGCAGTTGACATCATAGGAAATAGGATGAATTATGAAGAAGCTAGTAGTAGTGTGTGAATATTTATTTATATTTTTTTGCCACAAATGATATCAATGGTTGAAGATTTAATAATGAATACAAAAAATGACCAGAAGCATATCATTGTGTATGTCATCTTTCAGCTTCTTTATAAAAGGTTGTCATTGTGTCCTTATGTTGGAGATGTCATGTGCTGGCCATCACTACTTAGTGCCATGCCTAGAACCATAAATGTCATCGATGTCATTACTTATTGAAAATACATCCTGTAATGTGAAATCTTTGGTGTTAAAAGACCTACTTTCATCTCAACTATTTTGACAAACCATTGACATCTTGTTGCTATTTTGTAGTGTTTCCCCATGGATGTGCCCCCATTAATCAGCAGTACTTTACAAGTAAGCATGGTTCTTTACCCGCAGAGATTTTTTATCGTTCATGTTCTCAGTTATATTTGCCATTATATATGCCTGTTCATAACATTTCATTCAACTGTTATGCCTTGTTAAATGTTGATAGAAACTTCTTGTTATTTGCTTGAGCGGAGGAGATGATGGTGATCCTTCAAAGACAGCTGTTAAAGCATCTTCAGCTGCTATACTAGCAAGGATTTTGGTGATGAATACCAACTATCTTGCACAATTAACAGCAGAACCTTCTCTTTCGTCACTACTGCAGCAGACTGGTGTCAATATTGAAGAAAATATTCTTCTTTGTCTGGTTGACGTATGGCTTGACAAGGTTAGTAGAAAATATTTCCGTATGAAGGATAGTCAAAGTTCTGTTGTCTGTTAGTGTTCTGAACTGTTCGAATTGATGTTTTGACTCAAGAAGGAAAGGAAAACCCTGACGTTTTGACCATCTGGAGGTTTAATGCTTTCTGTTAGGATTGTGAATTATCTAACTAGAGTCCGTCCCATTAATTGGCAGGCTTCTTCAAGTTAATTCTTGCTTTTCTCCGTTAACTTTCCATCTTTATACAGGTAGACAATGTCTCTTCACCCCAGAAGAAAATATTTGGCCTAGCACTTTCCATAATATTGACTTTAAGGCTGCCTCAAGTTCTAGACAAACTTGATCAGATATTAAGGTACAAGCTCAATCTTGATTTTGATGCATATCTGCAACCGAACTTTCGATGGCATCTAATATGTGAAATGATGATTAAACTTTTATTCCTTCAGTGTCTGCACTAGTGTAATTTTGGGAGGGACTGATGACTTAACTGAGGAAGAGTCAAGGTTATATACTCAGATCCTTTGTATTTTCACTTTTGATTGGCGATGATTACAACAGTGATTTGTAACTAATTTTATTCTTTTGCTAATAAATTGCAGTGGTGATAACATGAGCTCTAGCAGGTCTCATGGCGAGGGTTCGCTTCCTAGTAAGGAGTTAAGGAGAAGACAGGTTTAACATTCTTCAGTTAAATCATTCGACAAATTCTGATACTTTTATTTATTTATGTGTGATGGATTGGTTTGCCACCATTCAGATCAAGTTCTCAGACCCTATCAACCAGTTGTCATTGGAAAACTCAGTGAGAGACAATCTTCAAACTTGTGCTGCCCTTCATGGGGATCCATCGTTTAATTCTGCCATTGGTAGGATGCACCCTTCAGCTTTTGCACAATTGAAGCAGGCGCTGAAGATGCCATAGGCAGCCTGGACATTCCATTTATCAAATGATGTCTCCTTTTACTGGGCGATTATCATTATTTTTCCAAAAATTGGGAAGATCATTTAGGTAAGATTTTCGGATCTTAAATACCCCTGCACTTAACTATCCTCTTTTATCATTGCATTCAATTCCTTCAAATGTTACCAACCAATTCTTTCTGGGAAGTTTCTTCAGTTCAAGTAAAATCTTTTTGAACCAGTCAACATTCAAACACAATGCTGTCTTATCTCCCTCTCTCATTTACACCGTAGCATCTAATCATATGTTTTGTTTCTCCAATTCCAGGTGACATTCATGCTTTTTTTCTTGAGCTGCTTTGGGTTGGTTTCTACATTCTTTATATTTCGTTTCATGGTTGCGTTGGCTGGGTGTCGATTTTATTCATAAGTTAATTTTTGGTGTATATGCCACATGGGCAACAGGCAAACATTGTATATAGCTTGCTGGTCCCTTGCCTGCCTCCGTATTTAAAGCACACAAGGGTCGGCGCATTGAGTTCATGGTATGTCATTTATTCACGAGTGCAATGAAAAAAATTTTACAGTTAAAGAAAAAAATAAAATAAAATGTGGAGATATTTCTTACTCCATGGCGGATATGCCTAAGCCTTTTCAGTTTTTTAGGCCTCAATGTCAATGACTTCAAATCTCATAATACTTTTTTTAAGAAGAAAATATAGCTAGGATTTAAATTTTATTTATGTATTGACAATAAACTGTCAATCTAAAATATTTATATATTATCATTTAATTATAAAATATTATTTTATAAATGTATAAAAATATTTTTAAAAATTATGAATTTTTTTTTAAGATTTTTAATTGTTAAATTTATTTAACAATAAGTAATAATGTTTTATTTATTGGTAACATATAAAACTCATGTACAAATAATGCATGAAATGTAAATTTTAAAAATATTTATGAATTTAATGTTTGTCGTAAGAAAGGAATTTTAAATTATTTGATACACCAAGAAGTAATTTTTTTCTTATCCATAAACTTACATCTAATTTCTTTATACACATCGCAAATAAAGTCCTCTTAATCGAAATATTCTTAATATTTGAACTAATTGGTAATTAAATGCCACTTAAGGAGGCAAAATATAAAAAGTGGGAACGAACTTCATAACAAGCATTGATTAGTAAAACTTCCAACAGCTTTTTCCCCTTCAAACCAAATGAACTAACCATAACATCGAAAGACCGATAAAACCGTCTATCACAATCCCATGTAAGGCAAAATAAGAACAAACCTTTGCCATCCCAATAGGTCCCAACATAATTTTGATTGTTTTGCAAACATTTAATCTCTCTCCAACCTGTGGAAAAAAATTTTCATCTCCCTAACCACTCAAAATCCAATGTATACGTTAAACTTCGACCGGTATTAGATGCTCTGTTTTTTCTTAGGTTTTATGCTTTTGAAGCCGGCTCATCTTCCGTCTTTGCTTTCTCTTCTGTGGCAGCTGCGTCTTCTTCCTTATCCTCGGAGGCAGCAGCTTTTTCTTCTGGTTCTTTTCCATCGGTTTTACTCTCTTCGACAGTCAACTTCTCGAGGAGATCAGCTGTAGCTGTGGCATCTTTGTTTTCCTCTTTCTTTCCCTGACTTTCAGCAACCTCTTGAACCATCTCCATGAAGGACTTGCAATCTGAACATAGATGAATATGTCAATCAAACTTACAAAGCTAAGCACTAAAAATTGGTACAAATTTACAATTGCATGCATATACACATCCGATCATATGCCGAAATTGGTACACAGTAGGAACAGATTTAATCAGAAAGATGTTGGAACTCAGAAGTGGACAACCGTTAAAAGTATCCCTTGTAGTCTGCTATACGCTGCAGATAATTCAACCCTCCAAACACCCATAAAACAGGAACACTCACACATGCACAGGAAGGAGAAGGGCAAAAAAGGGTAATAATCTTGTATGGTTCCCCAAAACGCATAATGAAGACGGCAAAATCTTTAAGAAAATACAAATAAGCAAGCAAATATGGGACCTGTTATGCCTTCTTTTTCAAGTTATTGAGTCGCCTTTTATCTTCCCCAAGCAATTTGTTCAACTTATTTACATTTTCTTTAGTTTGTTTAGCATAAGATACCTAAGCACTGGTAATTATATTGCAGGTAATAGGCTGGTCTTATGCTTAAGGTTCCTTAGGTAAGGTTAGATCTGGCTTATCAAGCTTTCATGTGCACATTTTCCAATACAAAACTATAGTATTCTTTATATTTTCGAATTTGAGGCACCTAATCCTTTCAAGTATCAAGAGAAGCAAGCAGAAAACTTATCAGTTAGGTAAATAAAAACATAAAACTTGTTTTCACTAGTTTGCAACAACTAAGGCATGCTTTCTTCCCACACACCCAAGACTTCAAAGCAATTTCTTATGTACAAGTCAGATAGCTATCTGCAATCCGACAAGTATTTGCATAGCCCAAAATAAAACCTCTTAGTATAATTTTAACTGTTAGTAAACTCAACCACTACCAAAAAGAATGTCGATGGAGTGTTAAGATGCTGCATCGCAAGACACTCGACTCTCGATTCACTAAAAGACACTTCAAAATCAAATATTGAAACATACTAAAACAATGCTGTTATAAACTAGATACGTAAATCCTATCCTTCATTTGATTTCTACAAGATTTAATCTACGTACTAAAACAGTAAGGGCTCGAATAAGTTCATCTCAGCAGCATTGTTTGTTAGTGCTAGTAATAGTAATACTAAATATAATGCAACATAAAAATGTTGATAACTCAATGAAATTAAAAATGCTCACTCTCAACAGAAGCAAATCGAATGCAGAACATCTCTTCTTTCAATTCCCCATCTGCGAAATCAGTTGCATGCCAAACGCATGATTTATCGTTTCCAGCATGTTCTTGCACAGTCATCGTGGGAAGAACTGCAACCATTAACATTCACCAAAATTACCGCACACAGAATGATACTGCTTGAATCAACTTCAACTAAGCTAATTATTTTTAAAATCAGGGGAAATGGTAAGAAAAATATAGTGAGAAGAAAACAGACCAAGATGATTTGCACAGATCTTGAGGGTCTTAGATTGGCGCATGACGAGGCGAACTTTGCCACTGACTTTGTGCTTTAAAAGCTTCACACTACCAACTCCTCTCTCCTTCCACTGATTCCCTTCCTTATCGAACCGATAAAGCTTCGCCTTCCTGTATCAAAATCATTTTTGTAACCGATCACCCAAAAAAAATATATATAAGGAAAAAGAAGTTCGGAAAACAGCAGAGAAATCGAAATTGCGCACAGATCGAGAATCGGATCTTCATCTTCTTCGCCGGTAGAGACGGCAACTTCCTCTAGCTTGACGATGGGAGCGACTTGAGCTCCGGTGTCTTCATCGTCGGCGGCGGGAGCGTTCTCTTCGTCTTCTCTTTTGTGCTCCTCTGGATCCGTTTTAGCAGTGCTCGCCATTTTTTGTTTGCTTGCTGCTGCTGCTGCTGCTTAAGCTTTCGATAGAGAGAAAATGAAAAAAAAAAAAAATCGAAGACAAAAGAGCGCAGCGAAACTCAACTACACCATCTATGAGAGAGAGAGAGAGGAGAGGAGTGTTCTTTTCCCATTTTTTTTTTAATTTCTTCTTGGTTTATTAAATTTAGGGCTTGGGTGGCGGGGCGCTATAATGAGGAAAGAAAGGGGAAGGAATTTGGAAGTGGGTGATGTGGGGTCATGCTAAGTGGGACCCACGGGCAGCGCTGTCGCTTTCACATGCCAGGTTCTGCTTGCGCGTGACAGGTGTAAAGATATTTTTCTTGCCCACCATTATTTCCCCGACGACAGCCCTGTTTGGCTGTCCAATTGCATCATCTTTACCCTTTTTCTTCGAAAAGTTTTTGGACCATGCTATGCGAAAGCATAATATTTATATATATATATATATATATTATATAAAAGAATTAAATTAATTTTCACTTTATTTATTTTTTTTATCATTTTTTAGGAAATTAAATCATCATGTTGTGAGCATAACAAAATTAATAAATAAAATTCAATTCATAAAACAAAGTTATCATTAAGATATAATTTTAATATTTAAATTTACAAAATAATTTCAAAATAATAATTCACTATCCCACGAAAATCATTGTGTTAAGTAATGCTAATCAATTTTGCCTCTCCCGTCTCCTTGATACTCGAAATCAAGAACACTGTCATGCTTCCTTTCTACGAAACCAAGCCAAAAGGGTAAGTGAAGATATCCTTCTCAATCAACACAGTGAACCTCAACCCACTACCAAAGAAATTGAAAGTTTTGTATGGGGCATTGATTACATCATGACCTTTATTACCACTCTTATTTCCAGCTAAATTAACATTTTTAAACCAAATTATGTTTTGGAAAATAAAAAATTTCTGATTAAACAGCAGAGCATCAAATAGCCTATGGAATTAAGCCATGCGTATTTTCAGAGAGCTTCAACAACAACCTGTTTAACCAAAGACATGCCAAGGTAAGTTATTGGCTTTGGCTTTATTCAGTTGTCAACAAAAGCATATATGGGCGGTAAGACACGAAGGGGAGGTGTGATTGTACGAGAAAACCCAATTAGGAGGATCAATGTCTGATACTATATTAAATTTAACTCATAACCAACCAGATACAAGTGAACAAGAGTACCAAAATTGAAAAACAAGGAGAGAATGTTTTCTTAAGACGTAGCACCATTTGTTGCTTCATCCATAGGCTCCGCTTCCGCTGATTCCTCAGCTTTATCACCCTTCTTACCTGCAAACACATATGCACTTACGTTTACTACATAACCCTCAAAAATTTGCTTCCAATGTACCAAGATATTTGATGTGGTAATCTTAGACCATTTAGATTATCCTCTCTGTAAATCATACCTTTCTTCTTCTTCCCACCTCCTTTCTTCTTTGTCTTTGTACCCAAAGCTAACCAGGCCTTGATTTCAGGATCATCTATTGTCTTGGTTGGCTGCAGCTCCTGCAGAGGATGGGATGTGACCCGATCCGATCCATTAGGCATTAGCAACACGGTGAATTTGATATGAGCAACATAATCACCTGCAGAATTATAGTCCAGAATGATTAAACAGGCTCAATGTGACAAACATTACAGGGTAATATCTCATATCATGATTAAACAGGATTTCAGCAATGAACTCTTACCAGGCTTCTCATGAAGAACAGGATATGGCTGCAAGAGATCATGGTTCACACATTCAACTAAACCTAGACGAGCTCTTTTCTCTTCCAAAGCCCTGTTTGAAGAAAATCCACATGAATTGTAAAACACGAGGAAGTACCACCAATGCGTTCATAACAAATGTGAAACAATCACAGACCGGGCAGTGAATGGCAGGATGGGAAATTTCTGATTTATTTCACTGAAAATAAATCTAGAGGTCTTCATCTTTAAATGATAATTCTTGTCAACAGCTCTCTTATAAATAGTTGTCTGCTTCTCATCCAACAGCTTCGGCTGCAAATCAAACACAGGGAAACCTTAAGGACGAATTAACATGACATAAGCATAGGGTCAGCAGCGGTGTTAAAAGACAAGAAAAGACTATTACCTTCCCTTCACCAGTGCTTGCGACAATATCTACTGCATAAACTTCATTTTCCTCAAACTCCGCATCATCAACTCTTGTGTCTGGATTGGAGACGCTTAATATGACTTTGTTTCCATCTATCACAAACTGCTTTAGTTGATGGCTAAGAACACCTTCAACAATTTTGCAGTCGTAAGCAGCAGCTACCTTCTGAATTGCATCTGTGACATCTTTATTCTGCCATTAAAACAATGATGAAAATTTTAGTACAATCAAGAAGACCAATTAAATGAGTGGTGATGCATGTTTCAAAGCACATAAGTACAAACAAAACAAGCCAGACAGCAGTCTGTTCAAAAAAGGGAAAATGTAAAGAAATATCTTCCCTATCAGAGTAACTATGACTAAAGCCTCACTTGGACGTTGGTCCATAGCTTTTGAAAACTATTCATCATATAGGGAAACTAGGATCTAAGGACATTCTGAAAATATCACATCTACTATACAGAAGCATATAACTACAAACAAAACAAATAACAGATTCATCAGAAAAACAACGTTCCAGACAGCAGTCTGTTCAAAAAGGGGGAAAATGTAAAAAAAATCTTCCCTATCAGAGTAACTATGACGAAAGCCTCACTTGGATGTTGGTCAATAGCTTATGAAAACTATTCATCATATAAGGAAACTAGGATCTAAGGACATTCTGAAAATATCACATCTACTAGATAGATTATACAATTATAAAATCAAAAACCATGAAACTCAAAAAAGTTGTCTTCCCACTGCAGCAGGGGGTGTTGGATGATTGACTTGGAGGGTAGAGAGTGAGGCACAAAGAAATTGATCACACATGATACTCTACCAGTGTAACTATGACTAAAACATGCTACACTGGAACTAAATCCATAGAGCGAGATTATCTTCATCATGTAGAAATCATGTGAGTTATACAAAATATCCAAAAAGGGTCCCCAATACCTCCCCCAACCACCAAAGAGAGGGCAGGGGGAGGGGAGAGAGGCAAAATTCATAGCAGTTGAGCTGTTGCCACAGTGACCAAAACCAATTTGTGAATAAAAACAAGAAAAGTTTTGCAACAGTGATAAAAAACTAAATAGTAGAATAGTACAAGTCCATTTACTAAATAAAATTTCTCAATAGATTGATGAAAACAATCAGGAGGGTAACACTCACTTTGTTTTTAGCGATAAAGAAAATGTTGGTCCGCCTTGGCAATTTGTATAAACCAATAAAAGATGCATCACCTTAAAGCAGCCCAGCATGACCAAACATAATATAGGCAACAGGGAAAAGAGGAGATCGACAAGAAATTGACCACCTCGGCAAAGTTGCCTAGCCTTCAAATTTCTATTCTACAATTTACAATCACTTCCAAAATCTAAATCAAAACGGTATTGAGAAACCCACGTTGTTTGGTGATGAAGAATATGTTGGTCCACCTAGACATTTGGTATTAAACCAATGGAAGATCTACCACCTTAAAGCAGCCTAGCATGACCACTCAGAATATTGGCAACAGGGAAAAGAGGAGATTGACAAGAATTTGATCACCTCGGCAAAGTTGCCCAGCCTTTAAATTTCTATTCTTCATCTTACAATCACTTCCAAGAATTAAATCAAAAGGGTATTGAGCAAACATGAGAAATGTTGTAGCAAAAACTTGAGGTGAGAGATAAATTCCCCTATCAGAGTAACTATGACAAAAAGCTTCATCTGGATGTAGATCCATAGCTAACAAAAAAGGTTCATCATTTAGGGGATTCAGTGAATATCAAAACTTGAAAACACAGTCATTACACTTACCAAAAACCAACCACAAGTTGAAACATGATAATCAAAAGTTTGGCACATGGATTTTAAGATAATAAAAGCACAATAGCTAAAGAAACACTCAAAAGATGTCACAGAATAGATACACAAGATGATTACCTTCTTTCCAGGCCTGACAAGCCTCAAGGCAACTTCAGCAGCAGTATTGACAGCGGCAACAACATCAGCCTGCCTGCCAGTGATTGGCCCATCCTGAACAACATGAGTATGTGCAACTATAGCAATAAACCCATCAATGTGGCAACCCAAATCACTGTATCCGGGAAGAAAAAGACACTTTAGTTGTCATTCAAGGCATGAAAACCCCAAAAAAAAATAAAAAGAAACATTTACTACTAAATGAAGCTTACATCTTCACCATATCACCTTCTTCCAACTCTGACGTGTCACTAGCAAGCGGAGAGATATGACACACAGTGTTGTTCACGGAAATGCAAGTGGGGAAGGCAACACCCCTCTCAATCTTCCTCTTCACGTTCTTGTACATGTTGCCGGTTTGCCTTCGCAATACATTAAACAAAAGCAATAAACCATAAATTACTACTATTTCATTATCAAACTATCAAACATAAAACCACTCAACCACCAGAAAACCAAACGCTTACTCTCTGATAAATACATCACCCTTCTCACAAATGTCAACAATCTTAGCTTTTGGCTTGCAATCTTTTACAACCAACTGCAACGCCTCTGCAAAATTTTCAAAACATAACGGAAAAAACAAAAACTAACATTAAATTCAAAAGCTCAAAAAAAAGACAATAAACATCGGGAAATTAAAGTGAACCAAAAAACAAAGAAATAGACATTAACTGTTAACGATCTCAGCAGCGCTCTTGTACTTGGTAACAACTTCAGGGGAGGTGAGATCCAACTCCTTCTCCTCTCTCTCGTCGTCCGACATCGTTTTCGCAGCTTATCACAAACCTATTGAAATTCCAGCAAAAAAAAAACCAAGGGAAATAATCAGTACTCAAAAATCAGAAGTAATCGAGAGAGTAGCGCCCCGTGTATTGAAAGGGATAAGAGTGATTGAGAGAGAAAAGGGCTCACTGGTTGGAATTGGCGGCAGTTCCTGAAAGGAGCTAGGGTTTTTGGGGAGAGCTGATAAGAGAAGAGAGAGTGTTGATTTATAAATAAATAAAATCAAATGAAAGAGGGAGGCAGTGTGGCTGACTAGTGACTAGGGTTACGGTCTTTACGGCAGCGTTTGCTTTATATAGGAAAATTTTCCTTGCAACTCACCCGGTAGGGTTTCAGATTTTTGTGTTTGGTGTAGTAAAATCTGACTGCCAAATGTCCAAACACTCCTCCCACTGTTTGTTACAATCATTTTGATTTTGACCCTTTTTTTTAAATATTTATATTATTAAAAAATATTAATATTAATATAAAAACATTATTAATTATAGATATTTTGATTAATTTGATTATAAAGTTTAAATATTGAAACAATCCAATAAATAATTCATATTAAATTTTGATAAAATCGAACCGCACTAATTCAATTTATTCATTTGTAAACTAAACATGTAGGACTCTGTGGGCCCTCGATTCTCATCTTTTCGTCACCATGTCCTTCGAGTCTGTACTTTTTGTTAATTCTTCCATTCAAAGTAAATTCAGATATTAACATTTGGAAATTAAACTTTTTTAAAATATCATAATTTTATTTAATCAAATCGAACTGTAAAAAAATTATTTAATTAGATGAGGCAATTGAGATTTTTATATTCCTTAATCGGATTAGATACTGAAATGAAATACACTATTTAATTAGATTAGACAAAATCTCATATTACTTGAACGGATTAGATATTAAGACAAAAGATATTACTTAATTGG